>NW_024885344.1:12496268-12513697 GCF_019232065.1 Centrocercus urophasianus
TTTTTTTTTCTTTTTCTTTTTCTTTTTCTTTTTCTTTTTCTTCTTCTTTTTCTTTTTCTTTTTCTTTTTCTTTTTCTTTTTCTTTTTCTTTTTCTTTTTCTTTTTCTTTTTCTTTTTCTTTTCTCTCCTTCTCCTTCCTTTTTTCTTTTTCCTTTTCTTTTTCCTTTCCTTTTTCTTTTTAGAAGGGGGGATAGGGACACAAGGACGGAGGCTAGCTTTTGCAAAACTTTTCATTATCTTTGCAATTAGAGAAAACAAGCAATCTCTTGTACAGCATTTTTACTGATTCCAGTAAAAACTGGAAGCTACAAGTTAAAATCCTGCTGAATTGTTGCTTTTGTTTGTAGGAAAAGACCTGTGACGTTACAAATAGCTGGTCTGCGGCTAGCAGATGTATACAGTCTTTACTTAAAGCATATTGGTTTAATTTTAACTAGGAAACTAAGCTCAGGCATGGGCTATGTTTATCCTACAAGGCATTTCATTTATCTTGTTTATCTCAACAATACTGAGGAAGTTAAATTTTTTGATAGAAAAGGAAAATTGTTACAGTGAAGTTCAGAAAGCAAAACAAAACTAAATGAACTCAGTTGTATAAATGCATTCATTGTGCTTTCTCTCTGATCTGAGTGGTCATCTCCCTTTTAGATTTGGATCATTCCAGAGCTCTGAACACTTGAGCACTCACCATGGATGACTTTGAACGCCGTAGAGAACTCAGGAGGCAAAAGCGTGAGGAAATGCGCCTTGAAGCAGAGAGGTGAGGTTGTATGGAAAATGGTGTCGGTGACTTGCCTTTTATTAGCAGTGGCTTTGAGGGTTTTTCTTTTAAATTCAAAAGCTTGCTGCAGCTAACTGAAGAGTCCTTGCTAAAAATATGTGCCATAAAATGCCTTTATTTAATATCATGGGAGAAGCTGGACATCAGTGGTATCTGTTGCCTATATCCCTTAGGGCATTATAAACTGGCTTCCAGTTATTTTGCTGAATGGATGAACGTGAACAGTGAGGGTATGGTAATGTGAAACTACTGATAGGAAAACTCATGCTAAGATGCTATGTGAGGCAGTGTTTGCTGAATGGAACAGATTTTGTGCTTTTAGATGTTGAGCTAAAATTATAGGTTTTCAATTGAAAGCTGAGATACCCTTGGTGGATGTGGTATAGCATATCTGTGACTTGTGTGCCACTGCTTTGCAACTGGTACTATGTTTGTTGTGCCTGTCATTATTTATTTACAGCCCTGCATGTAGGCAATACAGGCAGCATTTCCTATCAGTTATTGCAGATTACAGCTTTACTTTGGTGCAGTTGAGAACAGAACTTGTCATGGGCATGATGATGTCTATGAAAAGAAACAGCGTGAAAATATTAAGAATGATATTTGTTGAACTTCCATTTCATATTTATACAGATCCATTTGCTTTAATAGGATTTCCCGTGTTTTACAATGGAGTAAGTAGAGAGAAAGTCAGGCTCTATTGTTGTAATATTTATTTTGATATAAAGATTTGATGTAGTTTATTAACAACATTGTGATTTAAAAAAAATGGAACTTAGGTTTAAGCATATTTTGTTCCCACTTCTGTGTTTAATTTTGCATATGGACTTCTTTTTTTTTTTTTTTCTTGACTTTTCCATTCACTAGCAAAACTATGGTGTTTCAGGTTCTGTGTGCTGTAGACAAAATACTTTTTTTCCTAAGCATTTTAAGATGAAATGAAATCAGAAGTCAGCAGAATGCAATACCAAATATATTTTGTAAGTCTGCACTGAGCTTTTTAATAAAGCCTTGCTTACATAGCAGAGCTCTTTGATGGACTCTGATAGTATCTAGGGTGAACTCCCAGACAAATGAGATGGAATAGTGACCTTTCTTTTGAAAGGAAATGTTGCCTGGCAGAACTGAGCTTCTGAGCTCTCATCAGGCTATAAGCAGAATCCATGAGCTCTGGAAGACAGCAGTGCTGCCTGCAGGTAAATAAACTTACATGGGGCATGGTGACCAAAGGGAAATGAGATAGTCTTCCTTTGCAAACCAGCATCACCTGGTTCGTGGCTAATCCCAACAGAAAGAGAAGCAAATGTGCCGTGTCACAAAGTGGCCTTCTTATCCCAGAAGGTTCTTCTCCAGACCAGTAGTAATATATTTTGGTTGGACAGAGTGGGAGGAATTTCAGAGCCTGTGCCAGTGCAAGCCTGGCCTGCTGGGTGAGCAGAGCTTCTGCTTCCAGTGGTATCTGGCTTGTGCTTCCTATTGCAGCATTTATTTAGGCAGAAATGAGATGAAATGAAGGAAGGTGTGTGATGTTACTGTTGATGTGGGCATAAATGCTGGGCACATGCACCAACTGGAAAGAAGTCTGCTGTTTGTCCGAGAAGTCAAATAGCTCAGATAGCATGCTGGAAGTCCGGTCTGAGGTCCATTTCCACTGAATGTGCATTCACCACATGTACATTCATTTTAGCAGAGTTTTAACAGCATTGTATAATGAGAACATACAATATTCATATACTTCTACTACACTTCCACTCTACAAAAAACAACATGCTTTTAAAACAAAGGCTCAGAGTCTGAGGTTTATTGCTAACACTCAGATGCTGTTGAGGATTCTGGGATATGTAGTCTAGAAGGTATTTTCTACCCTGGAAAAAGTCATATGCATTTCTCTGTACAGTCATTCAAACTCTACAAAAGTATGCTGAGACTGCTGAGTGATTTGGGTGCCAGTGATGTTGTGTGTCCATTTTGTGGATGTGGTGACAGTTGCAGGGGATAACGGGGTTGGCGCTTGTTGCCATAGAAATAGAAATCCAGTATATCCAGTGTGTCAATAAGTCACAGTGTAATACATAGGCTGAGCTGTCTCTGTTCATGCAGAGGGAAACTGGAGCTTTGAGGGGACAAAAGCTGCAATGAACAGCTCAGCGGTGGCCTTTGAAGGACCATACCTGGGAAGCCATGAGGGTTAATGTCTGTACCTCCCTTCCATGAACAGGAAGTCAAGCGGTTGGGGCAAGAGAGGGATGGCCTCTGAGGTGGGATACAGTCCCAATTTACCCACCCATGCATCCTTTTGGGAAGTATTTTTTGCAGTGCTTGGAGCCGCTGTGCTGTTTTTTGTTGTTGGGGGGGGGGGGGGGTTGGGTGTATGTGGTAAACTTTGTGGAGGAGACAAAATTGATGCAAGACTGGCTGGATGAGTAGGGCTTGGGTCTGTTTCCCTGTTTTCTGCTCAGTCGCTGCAGAAGCACTCCGTGCCCTTTCCCACACATTTGAAGACTTTCAGCAATAAATTGCTGTACGCTAAATCTTGCTGCACTCCCTGTGCTGCTGCCAACTTCAAGCATTCAAGTATTATGAGTCAGACCTCTTGAAAGTCACAAGACTGCTTTAAAAATCTTGAGATCTTAAAAATAATTTAGTCTGGCCTTTTTATTTTGGGTTTGCCATAACAATAACAGGGCCTGACTCTCAAGTTTGGATGTCTCTTGGAGCTGGGACTTCATGAAACTCACCCCAGCAGGGGCAAGGTCAGGGAGGAGCTGCACATTGGTCCTTTCTGCATAGCAAATGGAGCTGAGGGCCAGCAGGATTTAGGCATTTATTAGCAAATGAATATGAAACTCTGAGTTATGTGTAGTGAATTCACACTTCAGGGATTTGTGGATCATTCTCACCTTCAAAAATATGACTACAACATGTTTGCGTACCTGTCTGTTCTTCTGCCTTAAACCACAGCAATCTGCTAGCCAGACCTCCCTTGATCTGAATACTTTTGGGTCTTTTGTCAAGTAAGAATAGTGTGTTCCTGAAGAGCAGCACGGGGGCTGAAAATGCAGTGTTTGCTCTGAGCATTGGTACCTGATGTGTAGGCTGTATTTCCTAGGCCTCCCAGAAACAGTTTAGGCTTCTTTGTGTCAAACAGTAAACACAGAAATGAAAACACCATATGCAACAGCACTATTTGTAATTCAGTCAGCTGCAGTGACGCATTTTACCATTTCCTGGGTTAAAGGCACATGGAGGGTTTACCTTCTCATCCTGACAACCACACCCTCCAGAGACAGAGACGTGCAGATGGCTTTAAGTCTGTAAGGCCTCATGGACAGCATGCATGAGAGGGGGTGCCCTGAATGCTGCCTCTTCTGCAGGGCCCAGAGGTTGCCTGAGGCCTGGTCAGGGTAGATGTACCATCAGCTTCCCGAGTGACCATCATGCTAGAGCCACTGTTGCCCAGCAACATATGCCTGATTTCTGGAGATGCTTATGGTGAGTGCAGTCCACCTGGGCTGATGTTTGGCTTTGTTGTTGTTGTTGTTTTCATTCCCCTTCCTTGTTAGAAAGCTGATAGAAATGATGATGCTTTGTTGTGGTGGGTAGCTCTGCTGTTTTGGGTTGATATGCTCAGGAGTGATGATGAGGAAGCTACCTTTGTCTTTTAAAGACCAACAGAATGGTCCACTCTTGGCATGTGCTTTTAACGTTAGTTCATGCCATGGCAGCTCAGATATAAATTGCTACTGGTCCAGAAATCTCGTGTTTCATTAGCATTTTACACTCTTCTCATTTCAAGATATACTACGTCGCCTGGTTTTCCCATATACAGGCCTGTCATGTCCACCCAGAATTAGCCTCAGCTGGATTTTTTTGGCTTTTTGTGTTTACCTGTTACTTCTGGAGGTTTATCATCTTTTCTGAAGTAGCATCACAGACCTGTCTAGGGGCATGTGTCCTAAAATGGAGGTGGGACCTGCCCCCAGTGTGTCAGATTTACTGCATGTGCTCGTGCTGCCAGAACTCTGCAAGACTTTCTAGACACAGGCTGGAACAAAGTACGGCACTGCTAACTGCTCCATTCTGGTAGCATTTTGTGTGTGGTTTCTACTACACAACTGTGAGGGCAGGGAAAGTCAGACTCCACCAGCTATTTGGGTGACCTCTGGAACTATTATGTGGTGGAGCTGAGGATTCATCCTGATCCTTGGTGGCAGAGAGAGACCTGTGCATGGGCCCACACCGGCTGAAGTCACTTGGAAGCTTTCCATTTATTTCACTGGGCTCTGGGCTAGGCCCTACCTGAGTTATTCCAGCCAGATGATTTATGAGGCAATTTCAGCGGCAGCCTTGAAGGAGCTGGATGAGCACTTTGCCTCCTAGTCACAGGGTACATACCGTGCTGCACAGGCAGGGCTGTCACAGAAATGGTTTGTGTTTACTGATGAAAAAAAATCCATCTGTAGCTGAAGCACAAGGGGCTGGCTTCTTTCAGCAAGTGACGCCTGCTTTTTTTTGCCTCTTCCTGGGCAATAAAAGATGTTCCATGGCCATCGGGCTTTGTCGTTTTGATGCTGTAGCTGACACTGGAAGAATTCAGCCTGGGGTTGGCTAGAGTGTGCATGAGTGAAGTATTGAGGCGAAACACGTCTTTAAGTGGGAGAAGATCTACTTCCATGACTTCAGAAAAAACTGCGAGTGAAGACTTACCCTTTGAATTCTCTGAAGAATAGCTCTCAGATTAATCTATTTAGCACATAAGCCATGAATTTATAATTGACTGACTTGCCAATTCCCCTGCAAAGTATTTTCACCTTTCCCTGGTATCAGGACTCTTTAAAACATTATACTAGCAAGCAGGTTGAATTTGCTTCCTTGCCACACCATCACCACACAGAATCCCGAAAAGTCCAAGGGTCGGTGTCAGACTGGTCTCTGTTTAGCTGATGCTTAACTGAATTTGAACCACAGCTTTGCTTTGTGTAATGCTCTTCCCCAAAGGACAGCAGGTAATTTCACAGTGAAGGGTGATCCTGGTATACAAATACAATGTAGAGAATTGGCTATCTAGCAGCAAATCTCAGGCCAGTAAAAAGGCTCTCTTTAATCATGATATTGCTGGCTATGTAGGATCTCCTGACAGGAGTTGTAGCAGTCTTAACTAAAGAACTCATCTCCTTGCAAATCAATAAGGTATTAATAAATATATGATAAGATTCAAGTGTCACCCGCATTTCTGCTGCAAATAATTACAAATGGAAGAACATTTCATGCCATTCAATGCACTTATTTTATCTTCTATTGCACTTGAATTAGTATTTATATCACAACAACTGTAGCAGGAGACTGTCGTTAGGGTATACACAGAAAGGTTACCATTAAGCTTAATCGTTCATTATGTCATTAATTACTAAATGTAGTATGTAAGGATTTTTTCTTAACTATTTTTTAAACATGTAACAGTTTAATCGCAAACTCTCTCCAGCTTATCATGTAAACAGTTTCATAAGGCAGTGTGGTTCCCATTTGTGAACATAGGTTAGGGAAATTTCACAGAAATAACCTGGCTTGTGGACTGTGGATAGAGGCAGCTTTCAGCTGGCTGGAAGTCTCCTGGAGTGTTCCTGTTGAGGCTGATGTAGCTCAGGAGCTCAGGTAATCATAACAAGGGCTGAACCTACAAGTTAAGAAGGTAAAGGCAGCAGAATCAGACAGTGTGTGTCCTTATAAGAGTTAATGAGAAGTGTGTCGCTTATCTTCTCAACAAGTAAGACAGAAGATATTTGTTGTCTGGGTGTCTTAGTACATTTGTAGTGCAAGGAAAGTTCATTGCTGTGAGGCACAAAATAGGCAATTTCTGTGCTTCTGACTAAGACAGCTTAAGTGAGGATAAGTAAGTATTAATATTAGATCAACACTGAATGACCACAAACAGCTTTTGAAACTGCTTCTTATTGTTGAAAGAGTTATCTCTGAGATAGGCTATAGAGTGAGGAAAAATGTTAAACATTGTTCGAAGTTTAAAAATGAGCATGAATTGATACTTCTAAATTATCTCCTGCGTTTTGAAAGGTTAGGGATTGTCTATGCCTGGTTGCATTTTCATTAATGGTCTTCAGAGATTGTGCTTTGATTCAGATTTTTGTAACTGAATGAAGAGAATAATCTCAACAGAGTTTTCAAGGATGTTTAAACATATGAGAGGCTGACTGCATATACTTAACAAAGAATTTCCCAGTGTTCATGATTTATTTCAGAACAGTACTTCCAAAAACGTCACCCTCTGGCTTCCAGAGGACTGTGCTTTGTTTAATTCAGCCTTCTTTTTGTACTAAAACACAAGCTACAGTAATTTTATCTCTTCATGTTCTCTTTATATATCCTCAAGTTTCAAGTTCAAGGGTATCTGCTTGTCTTTCTATAAAATACCTTCTACAAGAGCTGAGACGTGACATATTCTGCCCAGAAGTTAAATTTTTTTAAAAAATGAATAAATAAGGTTAGAAGTGCATGAGGATTGAGCACAAATTGAGACAAAATAGTCCAGCTGTTAATCTGTCTTCCCAGCTACCTTACATTTCAGGACTGACAGAAAATATTTGGATTGTCAAGGTGAATTTGGCCCTGCACATTATACTGATCACTGTTCCTGGAATTCTTGGAGCTCATTCTTAACACAGACAAAAAAATGTAATTGATTCAGCGCCTCCTTAAAGCCTGCCCTAATGTTGTCACTCTGAAGTGAGAGTGGATATTAGACAAATCTTTGCTTTGCTAGCATTTCAGATGCCCTGGAGATAATAACCAAACATACACAAACCTGAGTAGAGCCCTACCACTTAATTTTACAGTGACTGTGCATTATGCAGGTTGTATTTTCTTTAAATGTCCTAATGGAGAAGTGTTTTATAAAAGAAGCCTTGTTCTTCCAAATAGTTAGACATGAAAACTATAGACTTTACTCAACTAACCCCCCTACAGTTCCTAAGCAGACAACAAAATGGGCTCCTTAATATTGCAGGTATGAATCCCACATGTATGTTAAGATTTCTATAATCTCTGTACTACATCTACCATAGCAGCTAAACTTTTAGGAGGAGAGCATCCAGGCAGCTGGCAAACTGCCATGTCTTTCACCTCTTTCAGCAAAGTGGCAAGTTTGCTTTAGAATCACCAAGAAGTGTTAGAAATTCTTGGGTGAAAAGCTCCCCTTCCCATCCTATAGCCAGCTAGCCCACCTATCCCCCAAAGAAGTCTATCATTCTGTTTTCTACTGGTTTTATTAGCTTAACTACTCTAAAGCCTTTGATGAACTGGATCTTATTTAAATGCCTACTAAATATGGGCATTGAGCCATGCCTTTTGGTGCTTGTTATTGACAATTGTAGTATGCATGTTTAAAAGGGTACCAGGAGTCGTAGGACAGTATGGTATTTCTTCATGGTTTTAAGAATTACTGAGGCATAGGCACTGCACGAAGGAAAACATGAGGCTGAAGGAATGTAGCTGGCATTGTACATATACGTCAATGGCTGCCCTGTCACATTTATGTGAAAAATAACATCTCTTCAGTATCTTAACGTGCAAATCGGCAGAATGTAGTCAATTAAGCTAAGATAGTCTGTGATGTTCTTGCAGCTCTGTGAATCTGCCATTGTTTCTTCAGACACTGTAAATCATAACTAGCGTCAGAATTTTTTCATACAAATGACTTCAGAAATTCAAAATGCAAAAAGCTACATTAACTCAATATTAGCCTGAGGTTTGTGAAGGCTCAGAGACTTGGAACTTTCTGTAGCAGCCACAGATGAGCTATGTGACTCTGACTACAAATATCTCTTCCCCTTGTAGGCAGGCTGGCACCCTAGTGCCCCTGGCAGCATTTCCTGTCCTTTGGCAAGGAATCATAGAATCACATGAATGTATCAGAGTTCATCAGCCCTTCATGGAAATCACCTTCTACAAAAGCTCAGTTAACTCGGTATGGCTGGGACTGTGGCTACTGTCCTAAAAAAAAAAAAAAAAAAAACAAAAAAGCCAGAATAAAGGACACTTGATTATTGGTTATTGGTTCCTGGGTCTACTTTCTGTCCTACTTTCTCTGATAGGTGGGGAAATCTCCCATCTTCGTTGATCTAGACAGTCAGTGTCAGTTGGCAAATGAAACTGCAGGAACCATTGCTAATGTTTATTAGATCCCCAGGCTTGTGCCTGTTCATAAATAAAAACAACTGATCTGTATTTTTGTTCTAGACAGTAAGTATGTGATCAAGCTCTCATCTGTGGTTACTTCCCACATGCCCAACACCTGCAACTATTGAAGAGGAAGGGTCAATTTAGTTCACTGCCAGGCCATAGGATTATTTATATCTTACGGCACAAATATATCTGCTTATAAGCAATTTGGCCAAAAATGCCCTGTGTGTGTGGTGACACAATATTGCATCTGAAAGAGGTGTTGAATATAGGCTACTGTGGATGGAGAGTGATGTTTAATTTGCTTTTTTGCTTTAAGCAGAAGAAAATAACTGAAAACACGTCTCTAAAACTTCAAATTTCCAGAGTGGTGTACAAATTACCTCTTAGCTGTTACATCACAATGCCTTCTTTTCAGTGAATAAGAACATTGTTAAACTTGTTGCTTTATTCTGTGGCTATTCCTCAGGGCACACTGGACGCAGCAAAGGAAAAGTTATAAGACACAAAAGAAACTATAGTCATTACTCAACTATGATACTCTTTCAAGAGTGACATGAACATGACATGGGTTTAGCCAGTGGGTTTCTAGGAACATCTGCTTCTCAGCGTGAGTTAACGTTTTAATAACATCTTAATGAACTGATATCTGAAATTAAACTGGAAAATCAGATTTCCATTTAAAAAACTGAAACTAATTTGTTTGCAGGGATAATAGAAATCAAATGCATGACATGAATAAGCACTGTATATAAGCACTATCAAATTGCTGGTAGCCTGGGCAAAGTTACCTTTTTACTGTTCACTGCAAAGAACTACAGAGGGAAAAATATGATGTGTAAATTATACTCCAAACTGATTTCAGCTTGCAGAAGCATCACATTTGGTTAATTAGATCCTGCATTTTGGCTTTGTGCCTTTAAACAAATATATCATTACTGAAGATAAATGCTTATAAGCAGCTTTATTTCTCTCATGATAACCTACTTATTAGCTTGCACTAAACAAAGAAAATCCTCCATGCCAGCAGATTGTCTTTGTGTGATCAAGCTCTTTCATGAGACATCAGGTGTATGAGTTTCTTGGGCAACTTAATTTATCAGCACACAGCTGCAGAAATATTCCTGCCAGAAATAAGATCAGTGGGCAACTACGCCATAGGAAAGAAGTCCGGTGACTGCAGTCTCTGTGGATGCTGGCACACAGAGTGAAGAGGGGCTGGTAACAGAAGTGGTACAGCTACACATGAGAAAGAGCAGTAGTTCTGTCAGCCTTGTGGTGGGGTCCTTATCTTCCTGGGGAGCTGTGAGGGTGATGAGAAGTGGAGAAGGAAGCAGGATGTTTCTCTATTAGTTTATTGGAAAGTATAAACTAATGGGTTGTGTATGTGGCAGTTAAAGGTCAGTCTCATTGAGAATGACATTAAGAAAATATAAATAGATGCTGTTTTTCTCTCTTTCATGTCAAAACCTGTTGGTGAAACCAAAACTTGCATATTAATAATCTTTTTTGGGTGGAATTTTGTTGGATAGGCCATTGAAAAATGGCCAGCAAAATTTGATATAAAAATCAAGGGAAGAATGTAACTCAGCAGCTAGTTGTGACTTTTTGTTTAAAAATGATCAAAGAAACAAAAAAATAATATTTTTATTTTTTAACCCAACATTTGCTGAATACATGCTTCAGTTTCCTTTAAGATAGCTTGTGACCCATTTTTAATTGAGACAAAATCTAAAAGCCAGCATGGACTACTTTAGCAAGAGATTATGTTCTAGGTAGACAGTGTTCTTCTTGTGCTGAGGCTGTAAGAGTGTTGCTGAAAACTGGTACTGAAAAGCAGGGAGTCTTCAGTGATATTAAATTAATTCTCTATACTAGTGCTTTCCTCTTCCACCAGTATGAGACAGCATTTTGTCTGCTGGGATTTGAACTGACTCAAACAAGTAATCCTTCTGTGAGCACTCTTTGTATGATATAAACGTGATGCATATCATGCTAAATGTTTAAGTCAATTAAGTGCACACAGTGGAGAGTAACCACATGAATGTGGCTCAAGTTGCTGCTTGTCATCCAACTCTCTTGCAAGGGAGGTATCTTACTGTGAAACTGTGTGGCAGAGTGAGCTCTTTTATGTTTAGACTGAGAGGTTTGCACAGATTTAATTCACTTGAGGTAAACTTCTGCAACTTCTATGTACAGACAAGGCCTTCGTGACTGCGGAGAGACATGTTGGTATTGGAGTCCTCAATAAGGAACTTGTGTTGATCTTCAGGGTTGGCATTTTCCATACAAATCTGTCTCCTCTCATAGTCGCTTTTGTCTACTGGTAACATGAAGCTGTGGAGAAATGGGAGGTATGTGCCATGGATGTGGAGGCTCAGATAACTGACCTACTTCAGCCCCTTCCAGGAGAAGGCTGATATGAGATGGGTGAATGAGGTTTTATGCATATCCACCAATTGCTGCTGACCTCATGTCAAGAAAAGCATCTCCAAGACTTGCTGTAAGCCACAATGGAGTTGGCAAATGCCTACAGCTATTCCTGGTCCTGCAGCAGGCTTCTTGCAGTAGCTTGGCCTGTCATTTCTAGCTGTTTCAGAGGGACATCCTGCAAAGACAGAGAGAGATACTAGAGAGAAAAATCATGATTTTGCTTTTAAAGTGAGAAAAGCAGTGCAGGAGTATCTGAGAACATATGTATTCACTTGTTCAAAAAACATAGTGCTTCTTACCACAAAAGGATTTCCTTTGCATAATAGCTTAATTCTTAGAAATGTCATTTTTTTAATATATTTAATTCTTTTTAATGGAAGGAGGGATGCCTTTGTTAAGCAAAACCTTGACCTCAGTGAGCAGACAGTGCTTCACAGGAGCAAACTGTTTTCATTTATAACATTGCCCTCTAGCAATAAGAGCAAAATCACATGTCCTGTGTACCAATCCTGTGTGTTTCTGAAAAGCATAATTATAACAGGGTAGTGAGAAAAGATACAGGGTTGGAAGTTATCCGTAGAGCAGAACTGCTTCCTGATATAGAAAAAAAACCTTTTTCACTTGCATTTTCTGAACAAAGGTAAAGAAGGAGATGCTATAAACAACTTCCAGTGAAATGGAATTTTGATGAAATAAAAACAAACCTCACAAACTTATTTTTTTCAGCAGCCTTCATAGAACTTCAAAAAGTTTTCAGCAAAAAACAGCTGTCAGATTTTCACAAAAAAGCTTACAGCTGTGAGGTTGACTACCAACTAAGACTGTCTCCACTTCTCCTACTGCTTATCTTCTTGTGAGAGGTCCAGCATAAAGTGAAGACTTAGGAGGACAGCCCTTCTGATCATCTATGTAGATACTACTTGTAACTATACCACATCATGAGATGGTTATTCCATTGCATTCGTATGGCACATCATGCAATCCTTTGAGATGAAATTCTCAACTCCCAGTCTAGTTTTCTCCCCTTCCCCCCTGAAGAAAACTTTTCTAAAAAAAAAATTTGAAAGGAAGAAAGTTGTGTGTGCTTTCACAGATAAAATGGCTGAACAGATATTTTCACAAGAGCACAGAGTCCTCAAGAATAGCATTGCTACAATTTGTTTGGAATAGGTTTCTTTTTACTAACCTGCACCTGCTAAACTGAACAGTACTTGTTGCTTTACCAGTTTATTGTCAGCCCATACAAAATGACAAGCTTTTTTAGGCACTACTGCTCAGAACATTCCCAAGATTCTCCAGCTGGCTATTAGTGCACTGTCTTAATAAGGCAGCGCAATAGTCACAAAAGACAAGGAGATGACTTTTCTAAACATTGGCTACACATGGATTCCTTTTATGGTCCAGCTTGTGCAGTGGGGTATTCCGCTGAAGGTCAGCGACATGGATAACAAAGTGCTTCCCACTGCAGCTTGCCTTTTGAGTGGAGGCATCACAGTGCCACGTGTACAGCTTGCTCTGAGAGGGAGAGAAAGAAATAGATGGTAGGAAAATATAGAAAAAGGGCAAAAAAAACATGGTGGAGTGCTGTATATTTTATATGGATGCTATTGCTTTGTTCATCATGGCTGCAGGATGAATGCCATGTGCAAAAGAAACGTGCATGTATTGGGCTGGTATTTTACACAAAAAAAAAAAAAAAAAAAAAGCCCCTGAAAAATTTCTCAGTAGGGTTTCAGAGTTCAGGTCATCCCTCAGGAACACCAAGGGCAAATTTTTATGTCATGCTCATGACTATGGCTTTTCATTCTTGCAACAGTATGGGATAGTGAGCTAATGACCTTTTCAAACCAGTGAGTTATGATGGCTGGAGGGGTTGTCTGCGCTGCAATGCCACAAGATGAATTAATTTAAGCAAAAGGTTTTTTTTAAAATTTTTTGAATTTTCCCTCCCACCTCTTTCTCTCCATACAAGCTAGTGAGTCGTTTCCCTCATTAGTATTTAATTGTCTTACATTGGAAAGTTGAATGAGATCCTTGAGGGCTATTGTCTTATTTCTTACAAAAATATTTCAGGGAATGAGTGACTCATTTCAATGTTTCTGAAGAGAAAGGATATATTGGCTATTAATTTAATATGAGAAATCCCCTATTAAGTAATGAAAATCTACCTCATCTTGTTTTGTCAGGCCTGAATGTATGTACAGGATATACATAAATTGAATAGAAGAAAATATATCTTCAAGGCAAAGCAGAAATGTTTAGGCATATTCAATAGGTCTGTAATCTAATTTTTCTTCTTCTGATTATTGTCAGATGGGCTAATACGATACCTAATAAACCATGTCAATGCAAGACTTTAATTGTGTCATCAGCTCTGAAAGTGAGAAAGGAGAAGCACTTGAAGGTGTTTTGGTGACTCATCTCTTAGAAGTCAAACTTTCTTCATCTGTTTTGCTGTTCCTTCACTATCCCCATCCTGACTTCACCTCACTGTATATTTACAATGAAATCCTGATGCAGTGACTTCGATATCATCATAAGTCTTGCATTTTTGTGGTTATGCTGGGTTTGAAAGGAATTTGACTTCTCAGTTTGTTGGCTGTATAGTTTTACTGGATATAATCTCACTTGGAGAACATAAGGTATAAATGTGCAAGACTGGAGCAAAAATCACAAGACATGCAATTTGGTTAATGAGAGCTCCTAAACTCTTGTCAATGTCTGCTGATAACAGAAGAGATCTGAAATAGAAATGATTATTGAACAGTACTTTTTAAGGCAGAAAAGAGCCAGGTTGGCCCTTAGTTAAACTCAGAGGGTGAATTTAGTAGGCTGCGTCATTCCTTCATAGCTGTTCCATGTTATATTGCATTCACTATTTTAAAACTTGCACTCACATGTTTCAGTCTGAATCCTGTTTTCAGTGGTTGTGAGTGTTTAGCAATTACTCTGAATTTAAGGAATTGGTATAACGGAGAACAGAGATCATTTGTCCTGTCGTCATTATACTGCTGGAAGAGAAAATATTGGTAAGATGTCTTGGTGACTAAGAATGACTTTTCCGTCACCAACCTGTCTTCCTTTATTTATTGGTTGTTCTTTCCTCTAGGGAAGAACTTGGGCTGTACCCTGTCATCAGTTTTTAAGCCAAATTCTTTATGGAAGTCAATAGGGAGTCCTGCGCAAAGGGAAATGACATAATGTTGCCCTTTAGTCCTACCTACCGAGAAGCAGACTTGGGAAACATACACATTTTCCTAATTACTGAGTACTGAATTTACAGCATATGTTCATTTTCTATCGACATCCGGCAGCTACCCAACATATTGTAAATTGGGCCATTTGTATTCAAAACAATTGTTTTTAATAAAAATATTCTGAATGTTGTCTTTATTTGGATTACACATGGTAAGTATTGAGGTCTTCACTGTTCTGAGGTGAAGAATGAGCCATTTTTATGAGAGACATTGACTGTTCTTAGCTAAAATGTCTCCTTGTCCTATTGGAGTACATGATGAGTTAGTAGGCTGCCATGCTTTACTCAAGCAATAAATGCATTTTGCTGAAGATGCGTCTCTGTAGTTTGCAATGCACTTTCCACAGGAAAGTGTGAACATATGCTGATACTATCTGAATTGTCAACTTTTACAGGAGAAATTCTTCAGGTTCTGTGCCTAATGGCCTACTTTTACAGTGACGTTAAGTTGCTCCTATGCAGGGCAGGATGAATAGAGTTTCAGAACGGTTTTAAAATTGAGACTTTTAAAATAAGATAATCAGTTTGCTTATTAAAATTCAGACTCTTTAAGTGCTTAAGTAGATGAAGGAAGTCTGTAAACATAAGGGGTATAGATGAAGCACAGCCTCAGGGGAATGTTTCAAAGATACCTAGAGGAGACTCCTTATTTTGGGATTAAAACCATTTAAAATATTTTTACCCCTTTCCTTTAGCGCTGGATTGCGTTTGTTATGGCATAAGCTGTTTGTATATACTTCATAACCTTACGAACTGAGATCTAGACAATCTTTTTTTTTTCATCATCCAGGTATCATGGTAATGCAATTCACTTAGCTTTGCTGAAGCAAACTAAGAGCGATTCATTGTCACAGCCAAAAATCTAGCAGATGGGATGGATGAAACTTTTATTCTTGCCTGTTTATCTAATAGATTTTTCTCCAGCCTACAGCTGCAGAATTTTGAGAATGTGGGGAATCACCCAAACCAGAATTTTCAGCATCAGTATTTTGGTATTGGTCTTTTTAGAAGGCATGAAATATCGTCTTCCACAGTAGGCTGCAATAATCCACCTCCGTAAGTTTTATGGTCTTTATGGAGGGATGGCCTGCATCTATTGATTACATTTAAGTAAAACTTCATGCACATTTTGTGGCATGGAAAATTGGATGCAGACCCTTCGTTTATCTCTGCCGCTCACAGCCTGTTGACTTCTGGATGTTGATATGGAGATATTACAGTGCATGTGGTGGTGACTTCTTGGGCTGACAGTCTGATAATGCTAGACTTGTTAAATGTTCTGTGCCAGGCACTGAGATGGCATGAGCTGTTTTGCACAGCCTGCAGTCTGTTTGTGGGACTGCCCTGCTCTTAATCTGTTAGATACTTACAAAGACTGGAGATGAGCAACCTCCTTGCAGCCCTTTTCCTCTAGATTTTATGAGTTTCCACATGATATGGCTTTTGTTTAAGGCAGTCAGAAATGTCTTTCAAGTGTCTACAAGCTTTAGAGGCGCATCTTGAAAAACCAGTTGATGGGGTACTTTAATGTATTACTGATTTGTCTGTGTGAGAGCACGATGTGGAAGACATCTGGAGACTTGTTCTGGCCAAGACTAACAAACACGATGCTGATTTTTTTGGGAAAGTAATCAGAAAATAGGGCAGAAATCATACCAGACCCTTTGACTGAAAGTACTTTTGTGCCATTTTTGGAGCGGATTCACCATCTGGGTTAGCAGCTATGGTCATATCAGATTATTATTTTTTCCCTGTTTTTGTTTTGCTTGTTTTATTTTCTTTTTTTTCTTTTCTTAAAGCACAGTCATGTCCTCGTTTCTTGTAAATGTGCCTTTGTCATCATGGGTTTAGGCTGTCAGAATACATTTTTCCTCGAGCTCCATCTTTAATCACTTAGTGGCAGACGTGGGAATAGAGGCCATGCCTTAGAGACAGGACTGTCATCTCAGTAAGGCAGAGAACAGCTGTGAGCTTTCCTACAGAGCAGCCTGGTCTGCGCTTCACCTGCAAGCTGTGTTTCCAGCATCTCGTAAACTAGGACAAACAGGGCTTCACCTTGTAATATACGGAAGTGTGTCTCAGAAGACACAGAACTGCTTGCAACCTTCACACAGAGAAAGGGAATAGGGCAGTTGAGCTTATATATCTAGTGAACATTGTGAACAAATAATAAATTAAGACTTAAAGAAAAAAAATAAGTCACTTATGTAACTCAATTCCCTTCACTAGACTTCCTCCTCCCTAGCCATGCTCCCCATTATTTATCAATTAAATATGCTAGGAGTATTGAGCTGCTGACCACAGAATTGGGAAGGTGGTGGAATAATGGTTATTATACTGTTCTAAAAGCCATAATACTGAATACCAGAAAGAATGAGAGTCAGATGTAGATGATGCTGTTGAGTTGCCATTGGTAGAACAGAATGTACTGTACTATCCAGCAATGGTTGCTGCTTTGTGTAAAACCATATACTATGACTGAAATGTCATGTCAGTCTGTAGCACTTGTGTGGTTTATAGGCTTCTCATTACGTCGCTAAACTGTGTGCAATAGATTAAACTGCCATTAAAATTCCATGTCTCAAAACAGTTTATTTTGCTGTGCTAACTTCCCTCTGCTTCCACAGAAAGTTACGTGTAAGACTCTTAGCATTCAGGCAAAGGTTTCTGTTTGCTATTCCTTCTATGGACAAAATTCTTATTGATTTCATCCTTAAAAGAAGGGATGGAAGTACTTTTTTTTTTTTTTTTTTTTTTTTTTTTTTT
>NW_024885344.1:12513797-12560546 GCF_019232065.1 Centrocercus urophasianus
TTTTTTTTTTTTTTTTTTTTTTTTTTTTTTTTTTTTTTTTCCAGCAAGCCATGTAATAGTAGGAAATTTTGGTGTCTGGGAGATAGAAAAGAGTACTGAAAACTTGAAAAGCTATCTCAAACCCTTTTTTACGAATGAAAATGGGGGAGGATGGAAAGTTCTCCATTTCCTGCAAGGTAACAATGAGCAATAACAATGAAGTGGTAAATTATTCCATTAAGAAATATAGGTAGAGGCCTTGCATAGTAATATTGACTAACAGCATGTCCTGAGAGAGGGCAAAATGCTCTGTTTCTGGAGGAGAGGAAGGGATGATGTTATCACTGTGAAATATGTGCTGCTGCAACATGAATCACATCGGTGCTTGGGTTCTCTCTGTGTTAATTAAATCTTCCTTAGCAACCCCTCTTTTTCTGCTATACTTAATTTTACATCAGTGGTGTTTCATTACTAGCTATCTGGAGTCACAAGTTAGAAACCAGTACCAGAGATTTGAACTGAATCTGAACTTAAAATTAGTTTAAGCTGTTATTCTTTTCTTGAAATGAAACTCAGTCCAAATCATTAATTTAAAATGTCTCTTTTTAATTCAAATCTTAACTTGAATTGAAGGGACCTGACCCAAGCCAAACCGAAGCTGAGCTTAAAAATATACATTACTTGAACTTCATCAAGTACTTATACCCCAAATTCCTTTATGCGTTACAGTGAAGAGAAGGCGTCTTGTCTGAAATTCTTGGAGAGTGAGTATGGCTGATGGAGAAGTGCTGAACATTCAGTAAGAGTGAGGCAATTACAAGTAACAACTCAGCTAATTAGCTGTGGAGTCATTAGCATATGTGATCCAGGCACATTAAATATGGATTTCATAGGGAGATCTAAGAAGGGAGAAAACAGGATCTTTGATGCCTACCTTTGCACCCCAAGATACAACTGCTGGCCTAAGACTGGAGGTAGAAATAAAAGATGTAATTCCTGGGAGAGTATACAGGGAGCTGATGGTCACACTGTTAGACCCATCTGATGGGACACACATACTTTACTATATATGTGTGGTGAGGGCACTGGCCTTTTCCTCCATTCATATTACAGGTCTACGCTGCCCGAGAAAGAACTTGGCAGTACCTACCCTCTGATACCATGAGGTATCTCTGCAAAATATTCCGTGGATTTCAACAGTATATTTCCAAATTAATTACTTTTTAAAAAGTGTTTAGACTAATTCAAATTTGAAGGCAAACAATACAGTAGGGATATATATCGGTGCTACTGGAAGTGATCTTTCTTTCAAGTGTTGCATGCCAACCCTATCTGCTTTGCTTCTCTCTGCTCCCATTCTATTCTGAATGTCAAATGCCTCAAAACAGGTTGAAGCTCTCCATGTGTGCCAGCAGTTGCTTACTTGCTGCACATATGTCTTTCACTTTCTGAAGATGTATGGTGCTTTGTGTTCCATTTTCTTTTAAATTTAAACAGGTTCCCCACATTTCCCAGTCATTCCAAAAGGCCAGCAGTAGTAGAAAAAAAAATGTCGAAGAATGGGAAACTGAATAAAGTTTTAAAGATTCTCTTGTCTGATGGGTTCCCAGCAAAGCCTGCCCGTGTCACTCTGCTCTGGGTAGTTTCCCAGCAGCTTGGGATTATATTCATGGCATATGGCTTGACTGGGAGTCCCAGCATGGTCTTTTCCTGGTTTGTCCCAGGCACCCTCTGCACTATTTCAGCTCTTCTTTGCAGGAACTCTGACGTTGGCCCTTTATGACAGTGGGTCTTTGGCTTGTGATAAATACAACTTTTTTTCCTTTCCCTCTCTTTAGTATTTAATGGCCAGTTGTCAGCGTCCAGAAAAGCTGTGTTTAGATGGCATTGGAAACAGATACCAGTATGGCTAGCTGACGCAAGGGTGGTTTATTTTCCATTTTAATAGTTCTTTAAACAGGTCGTGCATTGGTGTACAGCTCCTTTGTTGGAATAAAAATCTTTGTCATAGGCTACAAGACAGCTAAAAATAGCTGTGGTGAGTATTTATGCTGAGGATAATCTCAAGAGAAGGTATTTTTAACTTTGCATGCTGTTTAGAATAGGAAATTCTTTTAATGCCCACATTTTCCATTCCCGGTGCCATTAGCTTTTCCCCACCCCCTTATGATGTGGGCCTTGCACTTTCTTTCTCCCTTTCATTTCTTTTAAGATTCAAGGTTAGAGCCAATCTGCTCCAGAGGCAGACTTGAGTTTATTATTATTTTTTAAAGAAAATGCTAACTTTGGCCTTTTGCGACTGCATGGGAATTCAGTTCATTTCATGGGTCTATCAGAATGTAAACGAGATATCTCACTAAGCTGTCAAATTGGGTAATGAATGAACACTTTATTTCTCTAGCACATGGAACTAATGCGCTTGTTAGAATAACAGTGGGCAATCTATTTTATACTCCCATGGAAAGTATTCCACTTTTTTTTTGGCAAGTTTGTATGAGCTGCTACTTGTACCAATACTCAAGCTAATGCTGAAGGAGAGAGAGAGAAAAAAAAAAATAGTGTCAGGCTGAACCGTGCTTATAATTTTAAAATATGGCTCCCAGCAAAGCTCAATCCTACATGACTCAATAAATAACTGTGGTCTACCCAATAGTCAAATGTTGGTTGAGAGAAAGTGCTGTGTAGACTTAGGACCTAATTCAGTGCAGGTATAGGTTGACACAACTTACTGTGTAGCCTTTGAGAGGAGCTCATAGCTGAGCTGCGAGCAGTTGTGCAGCCAAGTTAGACTATTTTTTTCCCTAAAAAGAAAAAAATATATACTGTTTTTAATCTTACAAGAGGCTAGAACCACACAGTTAAGGGAAGTTAGGTAGCTTTGCAAGTGAAGCCAAAGGTGATCAGTATGAAGTTTCAGCTAATTACTCATTTCATGCTTGTAGTCATGTGAGATATGTCCTGTCCAGACAGGCAGATTTTTAAAGGTATTACAACAAACAGAAAAAGAGAGAAGTGCCTCATGATACTCTCTGAAACCTCTGTCAGTCTCTACAGGGGCTTTGCAGAAGCAGATCTGCATGTGTTCCTGACAGTGTCACCTGTGCTCTCTCCTACTGCTGTCAGCTGCAGAGCATCCTTTTGGCCTCTGGTTATTTTGAAGGTGAAAAATACATGTTTCAAGGCTCTCCTCCTCCTCTGTGGAGGTGATGAGGACAGGTAGGGTCTGTGGCCTATGAACCACCTTTTGTGGAAATAGTGTTTGTGTTTTTGACAGATACATGTTGCTGTCAGGTTGGATACTGTGTTTGCAGTTGTTGCATCAATATGTAGGTAGATGTGTGCACATGCCCTGCAGTTCTGGAACTCTGACACCCCTGACAAAAGGGATGGCAGCTGCACAGCCTGCCTGCAGTGCTGACAGTGTGAGAGAAGAAGCTTGGAGGATGGAAGAGCTTTTTAGCTCAGGCTGCACCTTGGCTTGAAAGGCTTGCCAAGTGAGCAGTGTGACGTTCATAAAGATCACGGTTTGGTTTCCCATGTATAAAGCTGTTTCCCAGAAGATAAGAGGTTATTAAACATTACTGCTAAACAGAAAATACAACCTTCAAAACAGTTGTAAACGTTAGGGAAACATGCTGTCTACTTCCTGGCTCGAAAGAAGCCAGATAGGCCTTGCTGGAGAAAGTTTGGTAAACATCAAGTAGCCAGGCCAAAGGACCGAGGTCTTCTGCCCAGAGGTAGCTGATGATCTAACACAGGCAGGTTTCTGTAGTTCTGGGAGGTCTTTGCTGAAAGCCATCGACAAAACACATGGGGAAGAGCCTAGGGAGTAGAGCTGATGAACGTGCTATAAGCTCAGCCAACCTGGGGCACTCTTGCCCTGAGTGGGCAAAATCTGTGGGGAACAGCAACCAGTGGACTCAGCTTTGTTTCTTGCTCCAGGATCAGCACTGGCCGTGATATTCTACCAGCGAGGCCAGAAACTGTCAGAATCAGCAAGGAGAAAGCTGGTGGGCTGCAGCCATGCTGAATTCTCTCAAGAAAAAGGCGCAGCGAGCATCATGAAATTTTTCAGCATGTGCCATAGTCCTCACAGAGAGGCAGCTTTGCTGAGTTAGCTCTCAGAGGTGTCAGGTGTAATGTGTCCACTAAAATCTGGCTGGAGACCACCAAGTTTCTCACATTCTCACTTTATGGGATTTAGTCAAATGATTTCTTTTGCAGTTACCTTGCCTTTCTTATCTGATGAAGCTATGGCTACATTACATTTTAGGATTTTACTCCTTTCTCTGTTGTCTAGAATGTGACAAGATCAAATTTCCCCCTTCTGTCATGAGCATTAGTAGCTTAATTTTTTTTTTCAATGAAGTTTTTCAACAGTAAAAATCCCTCCTGGGCAGCTGTTATATAATATTCAAGGTCACAGTAATCATAACAGAATCCATCTCACTTAGTAGTATGGCACTCGTGGAAATGAAAATGCCCCAGCAGGACTATTTTTTTGCAGAATTTTGCTGCTGCATACATAATTTGTAAGACTTGATCCATGAATGATGAGTCTATTTTTAGGCCCATTGTATTGAGCTGTTTGTATCTTCCATTTTTTTTTACTTGCAAGATGGAAGCAAAAGGAATGTTGTTTTAAAGCGAGAGATAATATTGTAATGGCAAAATTTCTTTAATATTACTGTTTTGCATACATTCTTAGGGACTTTTAAACCAGAGCAGGGTGGAATTAAAAAGTAGCATATCTACAAGTGTGTAGGGCATAGGGTCTTCTGAGGTGTTCTGTGCCTTCATTTCATGTGCTCCTCTATTTTCTCCCCACTATCTCAGCCGCCCAGTCCTACATTTATAGTTTTCAGCCTTTATACCAGTAGTTACATCAGAAGAAAAGCTTTAATGTGACTTGACTGGCAGGAGAAGAATAGTAATCTTGGGAAAGCCATCAAACTGACTACCTTGCTAGCTGTGAAACATGACATTTTGTTCATATTTTTCTATATCTGGTAGTCCTTCACCTCTATCCACAGAGCCTGGAAATGTGTTTTGTCTTTGAAAGTAGCAAGGTTGTGACTATTTACAGAGAATGCCAAACAACAACAGGACAACAAATTTAGTACAGTGTCAGTGAAAGACAATCCTGTTGTTAAAGGGACCTCCTGTTCAGGTGAGGCATAGTTCTCTGGACAAGATGACACAACTCAGTCTTCAGTATTGAAAAATACATTTCAAACAAAGAGCCATATCCACTCATCGTGGAGGGCTACCCTCCAGGAACTGAATGCAGGATGTGATTGAATGGAGACACTGCCATCAGTGAAAGTGCATAAAGATTAAATTTGGCTTGATCTTTCTCAGGGACATTGTTGTGTAGCTCTTCACTGAAGGAGATTTGTGCAGACATAGAAGACTGCAAAATACAGCCAGTGCATTATCAAAACTTCTGGTTAGAGTTCTTAGGAGCAATTAGGGCAAGTAATGGTCAATTTAACACATGGATAAGAATTTGTGTTACAGATATTCTCCTGTGCCTAGTCTGTAGGATGAAAGAGAAGTATTTTAATGGATAATTTTAATTTTAGTTGTCTCTAGGATGATCTGTAATAGGTTGAGGAGCTATCTCTACAGTCCTTTCCATTCCATGCACAACATGTTGTCCTTGATTCCTTTAGCACTGTCTAGAACTCTGCTAGAAGTCTTCCACTGCTGCTCCTGATCCAAACTGAACTTCCTACTCATGTAAAAATACCAGCATTTTAATAGCAGTAGACATTTGCATCTTTGGATTGCAGTGTGTTGTGAAATGACAATATCATTACCACACTTTCCTTGGTGAAGGATGACTTCAGAATTTCTGTGACAGTTTCCAGCTGACTTATGCAGGTAATAGCACTTGAATGGCTGTCCACAGGATTTAAGCGGGGTTTTGAAGAGCTTTACTACAACGGAGGCTGAGTAGGTTTGTAATGTCGCCTTGCATTTCTTCAGGAAATCTGCAAGAGAGTAGAGTTAAATCTTAGCCTGTTCAGCCTGTTTTGATCAAGCTTGTCACAGTTTTAATTCCACTAATGCAAGTATAGGAGTCACATACATCATATATCCTATGAAGAAAGGTTGGGGGAACTGGGCTTGTTTAGCTTGGAGAAGAGAAGGTTCCAGGGAGACCTCATTGTGGCCTTCCAATATTTCAGGAGGGAGTATGAACAGGAGGGGGAACAACTGTTTACAAGTGTGGATAGTGATAGGACAAGGGAGAATGGTTTTAAACCGAGACAGGGGAGGTTGAGGTTAGATATTAGGAGGAAGTTTTTCACACAGAGAGTGGTGATGCACTGGAACAGGTTGCCCAAGGAGGCTGTGGATGCCCCATACCTGGAGGCATTCAAGGCCAGGCTGGATGTGGCTCTGGGCAGCCTGGTCTGGTGGTTAGTGACTCTGCCTGTGGCAGGGGGGTTGAAACTAGACAATTGTTGTTGTCCTTTTCAACCAAGGCCATTCTATGATTCTATATGATTTCTAGCACTGCATGGAATTGCCAGAAGGGGTGCGGAGAGTCTTCTCTATAGTACAGCAAAATGATTGCATGCTGTGAGATGGACGGAAGCTGATAGATTAGAAACACTGAAAAAGAAAAAGAAACTTTACTGACTGGTCTGTATTGATGACAGCTGTGCCATCTGAATGCACAGGTGAGAGATTGCAAATTTCTCAAAATTCTGTGTTAAATTTTGAAAATATTATCTTGATGTCAATATTTTTTGTTGTTGTTGTTGTTGTTATTTTAAATGTTCAGTGTAATTTGATGGTAATTTAAAAATGATTTTAAAATGTTTTACATCAGAAAAAATGCTTGTCTTTATTCTTCCTTTTAAACTTTTGCATAGCTCATGACTTTAAAATTCAATACAGAATCTTATAGATAGAGACAAAGGTAAAGGCACAGTAGAGTATCACAGTAGCAGACTAAAGGATATACTAATAATGGTTAATTTTGAAGGAAGCATTGATTTCCTTTTCCTGTTTTTCAAGATATTTTATGTGTAGGAGAAATGCTTCTGCTGCATAAACATTTTTAAAATAATGGCTTTAAAGGGCACGACTGAATCCAAATGTTTTGCTAAGTACTTTGTTTAACTATTGCTTCCTTTTTTTTTTTTTTTCCTTTCTTTTTCTTTTTTTCCTTTTTTTCTTTTTTTTTTTTTTCTCCATTTTCTCCCAAGCTATAATATGACTGGAATCAAAATCAGTATAGGGCAGGTGTTGGAAAAAACATATAATATCTGCCTGTCCATCATAAACTGTTCTGTTTATCTGGCTAGTATTTTACCCAGAAAGAGAACCAAAATGACAAGGGGGAAGGCATAGTAGTCTCTGCTCTGCTTTTTGTATTGTCAACAGAGCTGTGGTTGTTACGGATGATTGTCTCCTTTCTGGTGCAGATACAAGAAAGGAAATGAACACAGCCATCAATTTGAGATGACAGGTTTGAGTGCACTTCTCAGAATATTTCTTCTGGGTACATTTATCATCCAGCTTCAGGAGTAACAATGTGTATGGGGGTGTGAGGGTGGGATAGGAGGGAACCCTAACATTTTATTGTTGTAAATTTCTTCAGCTAGTAAACAGTCCAAATAAAATATTGTGTGTTGTGAGATGATCAGTTGTTGCTGTTTTACCTGCACTAGGTATGTTCTTGAAGGAGGCTGTTGACAGTTACAGAAGTGCACATGTAGGAATAGGGCATGACATGTTACTGGCAACCTACTGTCACTCTGTGGAAAAGTGGATTAGAAACACAATCATCCAACTTATAATTTTGGAGAAGAGGCACACCATAGAACAGGGGACAGATGGTAATATGCTTTGATTTACTCAGCCAACGTCTTTTTTCAACCTATATTTGTAAGTAAGCTGTTCACAAGTGAAGAAAGATAAAACAGAGAGTTTTAAATACAACTGAAGTTTAGCCTAATTTTAAATAATGAGGCTGAATTTACTGAAAATAATTTCTGAATTCATATGACATGTCTCAGTCTCTTATGAGAAAGCCAATGGAGTGGTTCTTAACATATGGTACCAAAGATATGTCTAATTATGCTTATTGATTAGATCTTGGTCCTGTTTGTTTTAATCCTGCTTCAGCTGCATGATTACCACAGCTGAGGACCCACACAGACAATGCTTAAGTCACCTCTTCAATGCAGGAAATTGCCTGAGAGTTCTCTTCTTGACTGACTATATGCAGCCAAGATCTTTGTGTTTACATGGATTCAAAAAGATAGGACTGTATAATGGCTTTTCTCATGCAGAGTTCCTAGTTATCTTACTTGGAGATTAAATGCTGCTGATTTAGGGTAACTTCTGTGAAAGAACTGCCCGACAGGACACTGCCATAGAAAGGCAACATATAGAGAAAAGGTCTCTGGCAATGAATTTCCGTTATCGTGATTCTAGTCCATCACACTGCTTACATCTGGATTCACCAGGTCACAAAGAACTGTAATGCACAGGCTCAAGATTTAAAGATTAAGGATGCGTTGGGAATCTTATTTTGGCTTGTTGAAGCTGTACTCTTATCATACATAACATGCTTTTCTCCTTGACTCTATGCTTGATATTTGTAGGCAGTCATGTAGAATGGTATATTGCAGATTGACACAGAGTAATGTGTGTACACGAGATAGTATCACAAGCATGAATCATGTACACATGTGGGCAAAGAGTTTGTTATGTCTCTAGCCAGCCACACTATGGAATTTTAAAAACTATAAGGATCTGCCTTACCGTTTTACATACAAATTGTGTAGTCTATTTTTACCTCTGTTTAAAAGCTGCCTTTATTCTGTATGAGAAAGCTCAAAATTGTTTTGTAGGGCAGGGGCTGATTTTTTTTTAATTATTTTATTTTTTAAGAACTATCAATTTATTTTTTTTTTCCTGTAGAAAGTTTTGGATAGTCTTTTTATAAGCTCGAAGTCCTCCTAGAAGTCTTTCACTTCTAAGGGAGCTAAGAGCTTTTGGAAAATTTCACACAGGTAATTATCCTATTATATACTAGAGATAATAGGAGAGAAAGCTGGAAGTAACTTGTTGGAAGTGGTGCAGGTAGAGCATGGTGTAGGTTAGAAGTAAACCACAGTCCTCTCTCCAGGCCCTTCAGTTGCTGTTTACTTTTTATAATAATGTTTGCTCTTCCTTTTATTGTGGAATTTTGGCACATCATAGGGGAGGGAGCCACAATAATCACTACTTAATTTAGCAGCTTTAGGTTGTAAATGGTAGCTTATAAGGTGATGGGACAGAAAATGCAGACTGTTGGTCCACTCTTCAATGGAACAGGGAACTCCTGAGAACAGAGCAATGGACCACTGCCTCTTTGATGTCAAGCATGTGGTTGGGATACTGCCTGGTCTTTACACAGAACATGCAAGATTAGGCAAGGCTCTGTCCACCCACTTCTTTAACTGCGCTTTTAAGGAAGGATCATGAAGCATCTGGCCCTCAGCTAGAAAGTCAGAACTCAGGAAATGCCTTTGCATGTAGCCTTTGCCAACTGCGGTTTCTGGTATGTTGGTGGGTGGGTTCTGAACATGGCCATCTTGATAAGAAAATGCCTAAAGCCAGTCCCTGTTCATGAAAGGATCGTTTTCATTATCTCTCATTTCAATTAAATGTAGAGTTTCTAAAAACAAAAACGCACCGTACTCTTCTGAGAATCACATTTACCCTCTTAAGCTTTGTCATGTGCATCATGAGTAGCCAGGTCACAGTCAAGGATCAAGCTTATCTTCCGAGATGAATCAATTTCCCTTGACTTTCTCTGAAGAATTTTTTATCCCTGAAATTTTGAATATTACATCTTAATAGAGATGATTTTTTTTTTTTCCCAGAAAGATTTTAGAGGAAAAAAAAAAGATTATAATGTTTCAAATAGCATTCCTATTTTGATTTTGTAAATTATAACAATGCAAATATAAAAATATTCTTCAGCCTGGTAATTATTAAGGCTCGCACTTTCCTTCCTAAGGAAGAATGGAGAAAGAAAATACTATATAATTTGTGTTATTTGAGAGATATATTGTCTAAATTTTGTTTTTTGAGAATTGCATTTTCAAAAAATGAACTTGGGATTCAAATGTAAAAATGTGGATGGAACTGGGTTTTGAGAAGGCATTATGTTTAAGAGGAACATGTTTAAATAATACCGATAAGGATAACATACTGGTAAAGGATCATATGAAGTTTCTCTCATTTATTTTTTTTTTTTATTTCTTGCATTCTCTCCGAGAACGTCTGCTGTTTACTATTATTTGGATTCAAATCTAGCTTGGGCCAGATGTTTATTTATAGGATCCCCAGTGTTGCTGTTGTTCATTTAAATCCTATTAAGTGACGCTGAAGGAGTCTTTGAGTCTTTGCTCATGATGGTATTTGAATGAAGTAGAACCTGCTGTTGGTCCCTTCCAACTTGATGGCTCCATCAGGGCAGGTTCAAGGCCCGTGGAGCCATGGCACGGAAAATGAAGCCCACACAGTTGGAAAAGAAGCCCACACAGCTGCACATTTCCCATTTGCCTTGGCTGCATAAATGCTGTGCTTCCCTTATAAGGGCTCAACATGTTGTTTTCCTTTTCCTTGGTCTGCATATGCCACTGCCAGCTCCTCCTTGCACATACAGGAGGGTGGCTGGGATGCATGGTGGTTGAGGAGGAAAGGAGCAGGGTGTCCTTTGGGCAGCATTTCCTACTATGACCACCTAAGGCAGGCTGCCAGAGGCAGGGCAGAGCCACACAGAGTGAAGGAGGAGTTACTTTCCTGTTCTGAATCCTGTGCCAAGGCGGGAACCCATTAAGCACCCACCCAAGAACTGTTTGGCTTTGATTATGCAGTGTACTTTGCACAAGTATCGGTGTTCTTCGTGGTTTTAATGAGCATATCAGTAGTATGTATCTTGGCTCCCCTTCCTTTATCTAAACACACTGGGAAAGCCCAAAGATCCTTGATTGGTTTCAGAGCACTTTGGAGGGTTTAGAAGCCCTTGCTGAGATAGCATCTATCTTATTAGAGTCTGAAACAGTCTTTTCAAGAGATTCAACATTAAAAAAGATCTAAGTTTTATCGCAGGACATCTTATCAATAGTTTGTTATCTTACTTGTTGGCAGAGTGTGACGAATTCAGTTTAATGCTTCCATTTGAATTTTAGGCATTCAGATTTTTTGGCATTTGAAGCTGATGGAATTTTCTGCTTTCTACTTGATCAAATCCTGAAGTCTTCCTTTGGTTTTAAGATCAGAGTTTCACAACATTTTCAGAGCAAATGAATTAATGTTGATAGAAAATCTGCAAACCTTTTTTTTTTTTTTTTTTTTGTGAAAAAAGTTGTTCTCAAATATTACAGATGTTTGAAACTCTGCCAAGTTTCTGAAAATACTTCCGATTTCTCTCTTTTATGTTCTCCTGAAATGTTTAATGGAAACATGATTTTAATAGTTCTCAAGAGCTTTAGAGAGTTAAAATTTCTAGTGGCCGTTTTAGAGAGATTTGGTAATTATCTCTCTATAAAAAACTTCAAGTGTCAATCAAGTTTCTTTCCAGATTTTTTTTTTAAAGCACAAGATTGTCAATTCTGCTATTTTTTTTCTCATTTTGATGAAGCAGTTTTTTGTTTGAAACGTTGGCAACAGCTAAGATGTATTTAAAACTGAAGTTTTGTCCCTTTGTAAATGCAAAGATGGTACTCTAAGAACTGGTTTGTCTCCAGTTGTCTGCACTTTGAAATGACAGAAAACGTTCACTGTCAGAACGGATGTTATTTAAACTGGAAGGGTATGTCCCTGTTATAATTACTCATTCCAGAAAGGAGGTTATAGTACTGCATGAGCATTAATCCCTACAGAACATCTAAACCCCAGAAGAGCCCATGGAAAAGGAGCTCCTGGAGTCCTTCCCATGTCATAAAGTTTATTCATAAGACGTGATGTTCTGAAGCCATCTCTCAGTGCACAAAACATCACTGTGAAGCTATAGCTACAGCTTTAGAAATATGATTGCAGTTTTTTCAGATCTGAAGGAAGGTTTGCCATTAGAAAATGATCATGAGTTTTCTTTGTGGCCTGTGACTGACATTTCTCTCTGCAAGCTCTACTCCTGAATTTGCTTTTAAGGACTCTTTGGATAGCTATGTTATTGAAATCTCCTTGAACACAGGTTTGTCAGCTGTTTTTGGGAAAATGTTAAGTTTCTGTTTTGTCACTTCTAGACAATTTTTCAGTCTTAATATCAGGAACAGAATGGGAAAGGGAGAATACTGGTTGGTGGCAGATTGCATGGGTTGTAAGACTGTCCCATCCAGCAGGGACTGCCAACGGCTTCCCTGAGTATAGTAATAGCAAAGGAACAGTTGAGGTTGAGATCCCTTCTCCACTTTCTTGCAGCAAAAAACTTCTCTGGCTAGTGTAAGTTTGTGGACAGTGTCTTTTCATACACAATGACTGCTGTGCAACAAGTGCTAACAAACACAGAAGAACACATTTGCTTTCCCTGCTCTCAAATCTCTAAGCCTTTTCTCATTTTATTACTTAGCTTCCTGAAAAACTTGCTTGGATGCTTAACTAGGAATGTGGTAAGCTTGTGTGTAACACCCACTGAAGAGGTGGGAATGTTGTCACCCCATTGTGGTTCAAGTGTTTCCAAGGTTACCCTCATCATATGACCTCAATTTCAACAGATCTCTTGAGTGTTGAGTTGATGGTTAGACTTTGAAGGAGGGGATGTGACCCTGATGTGTCAAGGAAACATGCTCATATTGCAGTCCTGCAGATAAAGGACTTCGCCTGCTACCTGCACAGTGCTGCCTCAGATTTTAACTGTGGGCACTGGACTGGAGGAGAAGCATGCCTAAGTCCATAAGCAATGATAAAGAATTGAGACAACCTCTGTTATAAGAGTACTGCCCAGATGTTTGTTTACAAATGCATTTGTTCATGGATGCCTTTACTTATAAAATTTTTACAAATGAAAACCAAAGCAGACATAGAAAATTAAGAAAACAAGCCCAGTAGAGTATGACGGATTACAGCTCCTCTTCTTCCTTCACGTGGGCCTGCCTATGGTGTGGCTCACGATTTTATGCTCTCCAGGGAAGCCAAGGCTATGAACACATCCAGTGGACTGAGCAGATCAGAGCTGTGTGGCTTTCCTCATGCTCTGCTACCTGACTGGCAAACAGCTCAGATGCTAACGCATTTTGGTCTGTTATCCAGGACTTCCCATCCATGATGCTGACCGGCAACGATGTGCTGGGTGGTGCTGAGGAAAATACGCTTTTTTTTTTATTATACTGGACTTATTTAAGTCCCCAGATCATTATGTCCTGATGTGCAATCTGTGATGCAAATACTGAACGTTATGATGATTTCATTTTAGCTGCTTAGTGCCCTTTTATGTGTATTACCCTGCAACAAATTAGTTTTTTTTTAATTTTATTTTCAAGATCTCTGGAGTGCATGTGGCAGAGCCCCAGCTGCCTGCCTGCAGGGGGCTCAGAGGAATTTTACTGCATAGAGAGAGCTTTGCTCAGTGGGCCAGGTGCAGTGTGATTTGCCTTTTTTTTTTTTTTTTTTTTTCCCCTCTTGCTTTAGTCTAAAACATTAGGCATGATCTATAGCTGGAGGCAAGAATCCAGCCTTGATGGAGTGCTGTCCTGACCTGATATGACAGGCCTTGTGGAAGAGTTCAGCCTTGACCCTTTGTTGCTTTCAAAAGGGAAATCCCATTAGATAACAATTGTACAGATGAGACTGGAAGTATTTGTACAGATTTCCTAAGACCTGAAGACAGCGAACAATTAAGTGGTTTTTTTTAACTCACCTCCTCCAAAAAAAAAGGAGAATTGTTGGAGAGATAGATGCTGGATGTACTTTGTTTCTTGAATAGTCCACAAAGTGTTATACTTCTAATATTGTTTCATTTCCTATTTGATTCCTTACTGGAAGAAGATGGAAAGGCTTGCTGCACTGGGAGAATATGTTTCATGAGTTGCTAGGTCATCTTGGAAAGTGAAAATGGATTGGGACAGGATTGCTTATGAAGTTTATCAGACAGCAGGAGTCTTGTGTGAGTCAAGTTGGCCTCAAGGTTAGTGTGCTTGAGAAACCTCTTGTGAACCACAGCAGTGAATGGATAATGGAGATGGTTCAGATCCACTCCTTGCCAGTTTGCTGAAGCAGATTTGAATTGGAATTTAATGTATAACTAGTCCCTAATTTCCAAAGCATTTTTCTGTGGATTTAGCAATCTGATTCCTGTCAAACCCAATGACTGTCATATTGACGCAAATACCAGGCAATATTTAGAAAATTTGGGAAAGGTATTTTGCCAAGCAGGGGAAAAAAAAACCCTCTCTTTTAACATTCCTATAGGAGTCAGAAATACAGAAGAGGAAAAAACCATACTGACGTATTGGCCATTCTAACAAAAATCATACCGTACTGGTCTTTTTTGGGAATGCTTTTTGAAGTTTTCCACTGGCTGGAGGCTTTTGAATGAAAGAAAAGACACATCTTCTGTCTTCAATTAACTTTGTTAATGATTAACAGAGCAGTGCAGTATGTGTGGTGCATTTTAATTAAATCAGAGGAGACATGATTTGGTCAAGATTTTAGTTTCACTTTGAAAGTTATTAAATAAACTGACACTGTTTGCTCTCTGAGGGTTCCTGGGAGCATCCGGTTAGTCGGTAATCCCCGTGCAGCTAGTGAAATAAAGTCCATTCCAAAACACCTAAGGGCCATTACCAGATATTAAAAATGAACAAGCCATCCAGCCAGGAATTTAACTGATTGTTAATCTGTGTGAAGCACGGTCCTGGTCTGAGGCTCCATCTTATTACATTTAAACTAAGTTCAGGGATGAGAAAGGCCCAGGCTGAATATTCTAAGTTTTTCATTTTAAATGCCTCTGAGCTGTTCAAGTGGCATAAGATGTTGAACAGTCAGTGGCTACAGTGGACAGCTTTGCTAGCAGAGTTTATTGGGTTGTTTGTGAAGCTGAGGTCTGGACCAGGGCTTGGATGCTGTTCACCAGCAAAATTTAGAGAATAAGACAGCAGCTCTTGGTACAGGAATGTCTCCATAAATTGGCCCAGCAGGAAATGCTCTTCCTTTTCCAGAGCTGTGTGTGTGTCTGCCTGTGCACTCATTTATATAAACTATTCCAGCAAAGAAGGACAAAACCCAAAGCTTGGACTCAGACCATGGCTTCAGACTGAAGTGAGACAGCAGATAATCTCACTGTGGTGACATACAAGAGTGAACAGGTCCTATGCTTCACCTTTCCCAGTTTTCCTGCTGTTTACTGGGACATCTGTTAAGGCATGTGCATCAACCCATCCCCACTAAGAAGAAGAGTCAGGGCTGTAAATTCCTTTGGCTAGACACACGAATACAGCATATTCTGTATGCTTGTATCTTGTCTACCACATTGTGGCTCTTTCTGGGTTTTGTGGCTAATAAGGGATTAATACTGTTCAGAGCATGGCTGTTAGTGTATTAAAAATAAGGTGAATAATTTTAAATGCAACCTGTTCTTGAAAGTGTTATTGAAATTAAATATTGCCAGAAACAGTTGAGGTGAAGAAATCTCATATTGGCACTACTGACAGTTTTTTAAGCTTTCTGTTTTGTGGACTCTGCAAGTATTATAATACATGGCTACAAGCAGAAGTCCTACAAGACCAATCACAACTTTCTGAGATTTGAATATTATTCTTCTTCCTGTGAAAGCTGAAATTTATTAATAGTAGTTACTGCTCCAAGCACACTACAGTTCAGGTATAAATAAGAGCCAGCAAATTTTAAAATTTGCCAGCCAAAATAATGTATTGCTTTTTATCTCTGTGAGAATTGGCAGGCTTCCCTGAAACTTGGTAAAGCACAATGATATGGAAACGGAAGCGAGTAGGGAAACAGGCCCTGTCCTGCACTGCTGCTGGAGGCTGGAGAGAAATGGGATGGCTCAGGGATGGGGGACAGAGCCTGTCACTCAGGAATGGCAGTACGGGAGCACTGGGAAAAGTTAAAAGACAGCTCTGTGAATGCTTCCCTCACATGGATTCTAGATGGGTCTTCAGTACTTGGAAATATATTATTGCAAGTGTTTAACATTTCAGGGGCTTCAGGCTCTCACATTTTGATGTTCAGGTTTATGTTTCCAATCCTGTAGAATTTGCCTATGCAAATAGTTCTATTGCCTGCTAAGTCATTAGCTACATGGTAATGTGTCTATGTGAGCATGCAAACTCTGTATGCATGTGCTTCCATGATTTGCACCTGCGTAGACCCAAAACCAAGACTACAAATTACAGTTTGAATATGCATTTGAATATATATATCTACTTTTGTGGCTAGGTTAAGTATTACTTGCAGTTTCCACTAAGTACATTCTAATTTCTGGCATTGCTGCAGTTTCCATAGGCATCCAGGTAGAAGTAATGACAATTTACCATTTGAAAAGAAAAAAAAAAAGGAAATAGATGTCATAGCTGTAGTATGGCTTCTCATTACTGAACTCTGTAAGACTGCAGAAGTCTTCCCACTGAGAAATGCAGATTCTCCATTAATTGAGATATTTAAAACTGGACTGGAACGAACAACTGTAAAGAGACAATTCAGCATTATTTGACGATGAAAAGCATACTCTTATTTTTATGAGTACTCAAGAGATTTCCTCCAAGACCTTACGTATGGGTTGCCAGACTCCACCTACTGCCGATGAGTTAATATGCCAACTGTGGTTCATCTGTTAAGTTAAATCTCTACTCATATGCCAGTGTCCTAAAGTGAAGTCTTAGAGGAGGATGAATACAGATTCTTTTTGCCCTGTGAGATGCATACGCTGAGTTCCCTGTAGGAAACTGCTGGGGCATTTCAGAACAGACCTTAAAAAAGCTAACAGTTTTTCTGCTCCATGAGAACATGAAAGACACTGTGGCATCTTTCATTTTCCCAGAAAGGGAACAGTTAAAAATATTCTTTAAATGAGGAGCAGATGTTGATGTCATTAGAATGGATTTTCATGAAAAACAGAGTTCTGTTTCTCTTGCAAAATGCCAGTAGCTTTGCAAAGATCTCTGCAAGTCTACCTACTTATTTCAGGCTTGTGGCACAAAAGGAGCGATGTGCACAGTGAGCTGCTTACTGTCACTGAAACAAATCAGGTGTATTTCTGCAAGTTGTTGGCCTTCCTGTTTTAAAACTGCCTTGACTTGGGAAAGAACTAACACAGAGCTATAGAAACCTAGGAGCATTTGAGATACAGAACGAGAATAGTGGGCAGAGCAGTGAAAGACAGAATCCACTGTTAACAAACAGAAGCAGAGAGGAATAGGGATATGGGAATATGGGAAGTCATGGTCTGAGCTATGGATGTGCCTTTGTCAGATTCTAAACACATTCTAATCTCAGAAGAAAAAGGGTTATTGAGATCAGCCCCCTGAAAACTCTGCCTCACATGCAAGAATGGTTAAAGTAAGAATAACAAACAAAATGTGAAGTGGCTCTCTGGATGACCTCTGGACATTCCTATTGTTAGTATGAGGAGATGTTGGAACTTCCCAGTAATAATTTCCTTTTGGAAAGCTCTCACATCTCCTTCCTCCTCCTCATTTTGCTAGGCTTAATGTTGACAAGCTATGAAAGGCCCTGTAGTTTGTTGTAACATATGAGCCCAGACTCTCACAGAGCTGTTTGACTTGAATTCACTGGTGTGAATGGCTCCCTTCAAGTGCCCTGGTTTTGTTTGTGTTTACCTTTTTTTTTTCTTTCTGTTTCCTCGCTCAGGGATCTTGATGTTCTAGAGCAAGTAATCATCTCAGAAACATCAGAACATACAAAGAAAAAAGGTTGTGAGACATGCATGCCCTGTCACCATCATTTTTCATCCTTTAGATGCCCATGTGAATATTCAAAATGTTCTAAGGGAAGGTAATTTGCCTCTTGCTGCTCCATATGCAACATGGGCAACGTCAAGGCCACAAGACAAATTATACATCCCTCTCAGTTAATTTACTGAAGAAAGTAAATAACAAATATTTGACTTTAATATAATGTAATGATTAAGTGCAAGGATCAACTCCTCCACCCCTTCTCTTAAAGGTGTTTGCAAGCATAGCAAAATCTTGGTTCAGTGTCAGTCGCTTTCAGGAGAACAAGTTCAGCATTGCTGTACATTTATAGAGCTGTTTAGTCTGCACCCAACTGCATGTGAATGGTTAGTATTACATGTGTTGTCCGTGGTGATTGCTCCTTTGTACTGCAAAATGAATTACAAAATGTCCATGTTAAAACATTGATGTTCCTCAGCTAAAAGGGCCTTACGACTTAAAACAATGTGCACAACTCTGAGAATGGCTGAAGGTGAAGTCTCTTGGTCACTCACCGTTTTGTTATGCCACTAAGCACAGGTTAGCCCAGCCCCATTTGCCAGCATGCTCATGGCCTGTATGCAGTAGACTTAACAGGCCTGTGTCTAGAATTGCATGCTGAGTCTTGAGACTTTGCACATGTGGTGAGTCTTGCTTACTGAATTTTCTGGGTGGAAAAAAATAATCGACACTAGTGCTGTTGAATTCAAAGCCAATACTTGGTATGCAAACCTGCAGAGTTTTTCAAGCACTTGCTGACAAGAGTACCTTTTATAAATGAATGCTACAACCAATTGGGCAGAGAGACTGCTACAGTTTGGGACTGGAGGTTTTCTCGCCTTATTACATTCAGTTTTTCTTCTGTAGGCAAAGGAGGCGCATAAGTTGAGGATACACTTATGTGATCAGCATTGATTGATTAAGAATTCAGTAGACAAAAGCCATCAGTTCTCAGTAGTGCTGTAGAGATGGAAACTATAAGCAAGGAGACCCAATTCTGTGTTAGAAGTCTTGCTTCAAGTCAAAAATAGGCTACGTAAATCACTGTGGTTCATCTAGACAGGAAGTGCTCCTCCAGACTTTTCTAATTCAAAACATTATTTGGGATTTTAATTGGAATTCTTTTGTCTGTGCTAGACTGAGGAGGGTTTAAAACCATTCTGGGGTTTACTACAAGTGCAAAAGGCTTCTCCTGCTCATAATGACCCAATAAATAGATTGGAATGCCACACATAGCCAGAATTTGCCTGGCAATAGTGACAGTGGGATGTTAAGACGAAGTATCTGGAACTGTTCATAGAATCACAGTGGTCAAGCTAGGGAGGGACTTCTGGAGGCCACCTGATCCAACCCATTCTGAAGCAGGGCCACCTAGAGAAGATTTACTCACGCTCATGTCCAGTCAGGGAATATTTTTTTTTTGAAGAAGTACTGTAAGATTTTAGCAGATAATCAGTTTCCACTTATTTGTATCCCTTGTGAAAGCTGTTCTGTTTATGAGCCAAGTGCAGTAACCCCAATAATCCAGAGTGGATTGAAAAGTGTTTAGAACCCACTCAAAACAAAAATTTATCTGTTTCCATGACACATTAAATAGGTCCGTAAATACAGACCTCTATTTGAAATCTGTAGGGCTGCTTTGGAGCCCAGTCTGCAGTTTCATAAACATCATCTCTTGAATCTGGCATCTCATTAAAATGTATATTTTGGCAGAACAGTGATACAATCTCTATTTAACTAATGCACTTCTAGAGGGAAGAATTTTGCTTCTGTAATTCCCCACTCTTGAAATGCCTTTTCCAGGAGTCTTCTCAGGAGAATCCCTTTTCACCAGCATTTTACAAGAGCTCTACACTTTCACATTGCCTTACATGTCCTCCTTCCCTTGAGGACAAGGTAAAAGAATTGGAGTGGGATTGCCTGCTGTAATCTCATCTCATGTGCAGATCTCTCTACCACCACAAAAACAAAATTCATATTTTTCTTCATTTTCATTCAGCAGTGTAGGCTTTTTCTTACTTCAGCCCAGAATTCCTCTGGATTTTATACACTGAAAGACAGATAAAGCAAGTTTTATTTTTAAACACTAGATCAAGAGTCTGAGTCTTCAGATAGTGCACATGAAATTACAGCCGTTTCTTGGAGTATGGCAAACCTGTGTCTAAGTGTGTGAAAAAGCTGAGCCTTTGCATGAGAATCCTTTGCTTATTTGTAAAGCACAAAACTTCCTTTCTCCCAAAAGTAATCTCCGGGAAACTGTAGAGAAGTTTTTTGGGAAAAAAAAAGTGCTAAAAATAAATTGGCTGCACTACTTGAGCATCAGTGCCCTGTGCCAAGTGCAGTTGTAGGTTTCTTGCACAGAAACCTTCCATCCTTCATGGACTCTGGAAGAGGACTGCCTCAGCTCACTCCAAGAGAAGAGTGCCACCTGCTGAGCACCCTCACTCTCCCACAGAAGGGCAAGCTTACAGGACTGATTTCTCTTTGGAGAATTAATCCATCCACACCCACCCCTGTAATTTATGAAATTTAACACGATCGCAGCCTGGGGTGGAATGGCTGCGGGACTGCACAGTAAGCTGTTTCAGTTTACTCGCAATATGAGGGCTCAAAGAGGTATGAGAGCCAAGCATGTGAAATCAGGGGAACTGATGGTGCCTCCATTTAAATTACTTTGTTTGCATTTCTGTTTTCTGCTTCATTCACTGAATTAGATGGAAGAACAATGAGGAGAGTCTGTTAGGACTGATTTGGCTCCAGACCTGTTTTTAATCCCATTGCTAAAGACGAGATGGTTTTATCCTAACTGCCGTTGAGCTTGCAGCTACTTCCCACTTCCCTGGATCTGTTCCTGCTTGGCAGTCACCCTCTAGTCTTTTGAGCTACCTTATCCAGCGTGACCTTTCTCAAGTCAGACTGGATGCAAGTGCCTGCAATATGTTCAAGCAATGATTTATGATGAAAAGGGAGGACTGTTTCCTGGACCATTGTTTTATATTCGGGTCCTCTCCCCTCATCATTTCTCTGCAGGCTGGAATGTGACTTCCCTACAAGCAAATACTTGTGAGGGCAGATCTGCGCAGCACTCGGGCTGCTCCATGCTTGGACTGACTTGCTGAAACAGAAGCACTTTTTTGTGAAAGTTGGATGGGGAGCATGCACTGGTCAATCAAGTTGAGCAGCTGAGAAATCTGCAGGAATTTCTGTTACTGGAGGTCCAGCTAAAGAGCATCTATTAGAGAGAATACAGCACAAAAGCTAATAATCATATGATCTCGGAGCAGAGGGGGGTGAGGAAGGGGAGGAGGATACGGGATAGATAATGAGCCTCACAATAGGCAAATAGAGAGTGTCATTACGGGAGCGGCAGGACCGGCCAAATGGTTAACCTGTGGGGTGGAAAGAGCATCCAATGAGTCTCGCATGCCTAAAAGGATAATGGCATTTTTATTATCTCATTCCACGCCCTGATCATCTGTCCATTTTCTCCCTGGAGCTGGCAGCAGTTTGCACTGATTCATTCGCTACAGACATGATCAGCAGATCATACTGCAGGCAGAACTTGTCAAGCCTTTCCAAGTGAGTTGTCAATTTATTTTGCTATCTGTATGGATTTAGCCTTTTGGCATTGCATAGGAAATGCTGGATGATGGTGATGGCAAAGGCGTGTAAAAAGCTGGAAGTTGGTCGAACTGGGGAGTAAGTAAGTGTTCAATGTAGGTTCTCTTACTACTCTTTTTGCTTTGTTGTCTGAAAGAAAAGACTTTGCATATATACATCATTTTTTATCTGAATTGCAGAATTTGAATTGCTTTGTTCAGTGGCAGAAGAATGAGTTGGAAAGACTGGTTGCTAATCGGAGTTGCATTAATTGGAAATTTACACAAGTTTCATAGCTTGTGTGAAAACTCATAGCTTAGATTGCTTAATTCACTGAGTAAATAATGTCCTCATAGCACATTCATCCCTGAATGTGGGAGGGAAGCAAGAGAAGAAAATCAATTAGCCTGTGCAATGTGTACAAATAAATTATCTAGTTTATTTGGGTCTTGTGCTGTTTTGTTTTTCTGCTTCATATGTTGATGAGAGGGAAACAGAGCACTACTATCTTTATAAAATACTGTGATTTGTATAGTGGTGTTGTTTAACACTGGGGAGAAGTTTTCAGAATTGACTGAGATTTTTGGGTGCTAGTTTTTGGAATTTCCAGTATCAAATCCTGTGCTCTTGGAGAGAGCTCGGAGATTTCTGGAACTCAGCCCCCCCCAGAAGTCCCTTCCAGGAATCTAAAAGCCTTTGTTATGATTTCAGATATGGAGTAATAAGTAGCAATTTAGCTAAGAGCATGTCAAATAAATTTGTTTTTTTGTTGGTCCATAGTGGAACACGGCCACAGGCTGCAGCAGCCAGCCCTCCCATACTGTTAAATGGGAGCAGGGAGTTGCCCAGGCAGAGATCCATTTCCACCACCACCTATGTGAGGGTAAAGCAAAGGAGTGATTTTGGCATTATAAAGCTGGTATGGCGGGTGGAAATCAGAACTCTTGGTACCTGATGTGGAGAGCTGAGCCTCTGAGATAACCTTCAGGCCCTTTTCATGGACCTATTTTGCAATCAGATTAGCTAAATCAGTTAGGGTATGGCTGTTCTGCTTAAAAAACGAAACAAAAGAAACAAAAACAAAAAAACAAAAAAACAAAGTATTTGGATATCCTTGCTGAGGAAGATTCTTCTCCAGTCTTCCCATGGGTGAGAGAGGGAACCAGCAATGAGCTGGCTCTGTGCCTTGTGTGTCTCTGAAGCAAATGCTGGGAGGAATGTCTCAGTGTGCGCCTGCTTTATCACCCACAATTATGCTTGTGAAGTGAATTCACTGAAGTCAGTGAAATTATATCTGGATGAAGACAATTCAGTCTTTTTCTCATGAAACATTACTAGCTACTATACCTTGTGTCTTGGGAGACTTGTATACCATAGCAGCTTCTAAACAAGAGCAGACACATGACAACCAGGCATGGATTTTCTTTTGTCAAGTCTTCCAGTAGCATATCTGAAGAAGAATAGCAAAGTTCTCTTGGGGAGAGGTCTTTCAAGAAAAATGAAATGCGTGGCCAAAATTTGGAAACTGATTTATTCCCTTTTTACAAGCATGCCCATGACCTCAGGCCAAAAGTGGGGAAGACACCTTTAGCATTACCCAAAAAGGCTTCTTCAAAGCATTTCTCAGTGAAATATATGATGAAATACTGCCCTTCCCAGGTGGAGGCATAACGTAATCATTCCAAGTGCTCATGCCTTCTCAGGAGATTGCAATGGAAAAGAAATATAAAAATTCTTATATACTAACTCCCTGGAGACTCTCCAGGGAAAGACAGGAGTCTGTTATTAAGCTGCTTTGAATGAGGCATAGTAAGTTTTCTAACTAACTTCTTGCAAATGTCCTCTAATTGTCCCTTTATGTGATCATTTCAGCTGCATCATTTAAAGGTACTTTCTACAGTTTTAGTGTGCTTGTAGAAAATCCTGTAATTGCTAAATAGTTGAATATAATCCTGTTAACATTTGGTACACTGGAAATTAAAAGCAGAGGCTCTCATCATAGCCAAGAAATCATTCCGGTTGGCATGAAAATGTAAAGACTGCTAAGTGAATGTATAGGAATTGAATTGGCTCTCTTTACTGGACACTAAAATGCTGTGCAAGTTTCTAAAGAAAGCAGAAGTATTCTTTGCCAACAGGTAGAATGTTTTCTTCCAGCCAATGTAGCTTTTGTCCAAACTTTACAGATTTTTTGCTGACAGTTGGGATGCTGGAAGTTGACCTTCACAGTATTTTCTGATTGGTTCCTCATATTCTACATTCTTAAATGTAATTCTCATTTTTTTTCTGTTTCTGGGCTAGATGGACAAGACAGATAATTGACTTTTTTGTAAGGAGAAGGATTGAGGAAGCTGGCTAGTTCTGCTCTAAAAACTGGTGCTGCTCATTTTCACTCAAAGCCATCTTCCTCCTTCTTTCTGGTCTTTTCTGTTTGCACATCTCATTTCTGTTCCTTAATGGGAAATAACCAGAATCCTTAATTTTTAAAGCTCTTCTTTTTAATGTTACTGAGGAAAAAGAATATGTGACTAAACACCAGATGTGCTAAAATGTTAGCCTGTAGCAAAGCCTGTTTGTCTCCATCTTAAAAACTGAGAACAGAAATCTGTCTCTGAACGTGGCTCATCCCCCTACACCATCCTGTCCATTTCTAAGCTGTACAGTTTATTTATATCCATGTTGCATAGCAGTGCCTGATGCTTAAGAATGAATGTAAAACACATAGAATAACAAATGAGTGCTTTCAGTGCAAATACATTTCTGTCTGCCTGCACCATATTTATGTTAAATGCTCTGGTAACAACACTCCTTGTACACAGAGCATTAATTGTCTCACTGACTAAGTGAGAGACTTAGGTGTATGGTTTACACATCATCAGGGACATTGGCTACTGAAGACTAAATGTCCACTTTAAGATTTTGTTGCTGGATTTAAGAACTTCCCTCACAGAGTATCAAAAGAAAATTTCTACAACAGCTGAAACATTTCTGAACAAAATTATCCTTCACAGTGGAGGAAACATTATGACAGAGAAAGGGCAGTTAGGTAACAAAACTGTTGAGATTTTGGAGATGCTTCCTCCAACACAAGAAAGGCACTGGGAGACCAGTGTGCGGAGTTGGATTAATCTATGTGGAGTTCTAGGCACCTATCTGAGTTTGAAGTCATGATTTTTAAGAACCAAATTTCAAAGATTTAAGCCAGGGCAGTGCTGGGGTGTATCAGACTTGACTTGATGCTGCTCTCTGGAAATCCAAGTGCCTGAGACCAGGTATGATGATTGTTTTTCATGCACACTAAATGTAGCAAAACCAAGAAAAATACAGAGAGTACCAAGCAGAGCAGAACTGGTTCGGAGTTGATTCTCAGACTTGCTTTATCTTAAGGGAACCAAGAGGAAATATATATTTTTTAAAAATTACATTTTCGACACTTTCTAAGTTACAAATTGCTGAGCTGCCTCTTTGCAATTTTCTTTGTAATAAGAGATTCTGATCTTTCAATTCCAATCTGAGCTAACCTAAATTTGAAAGAAAAAATAAGTTAAAAGAAGAAAAAATAAATGAAAGATTTTTTGCTTTCTTTCAGACTGGATTAAAATAATCCTGAACATTTTCCATGTTACTTTGCTCTGACAAGGGTGTTTTTTTGTTTTTTTTTTTCCTGCTCCACCAAAACTAGAGAATTCAGTGCTAGTGCAGATCTTAAATCCAGATAGTTCCTCTGCAGCCTTCCCGTTGAGACAGGTGTGCCAATGTGGGATGGGGGGCAGCAGACATTCATCTTGCTGCTTCCTACCCCTGCTTCCTTCCCTGCAGAACCTGCAGACCCATGCCTCCTTCTCTACCCTTTTCATGTTTGGAACACAACAAGAAGGTACAGAAAGGCCAGGGAGGAAGTCTCTGCTGGTTATTTCAGGGTCTTTCTGCTCTTCTGTCCAACGTGAGTAGTGCAATAAATGCACTACTAAACAGATACAGTAAACTAGATGATACAAAATTGTACAGTTAAATCCAATCAAGAAAATATCTCAAGTTGAATAATTGAAAAACTCAGATAAAATTTTGTAACTTTTCACTCCTTTTGATTTTACTTTGTTAAAGAAAACACAAAAACTGCCTTTCTTTTAATATTGTAATTTTTCTAACGGTTGAATTGCTTTGAGCTTTGTAAGCATTGAAGTTTATAAAGAGTTTTCTCTGACTTCAGTAAGGCTGCTTACATGTATAAGTAGCTACAGGGCCAAAATTATAATTACATGTCTGTATAATGTTAGCCTTCATGCATTTATTCCTTCCAATTTTAATTCTCTATTTTATAAAATCTATGATCAAATTTTGGAGCCCAAACTAAGCTGATGTCGTCCCTTTTAATTTAGGACTCAGCCCTTTTATTCTCCTCCTGTGTTTTATTTTTATTAGTTGCTTTCTTTTTGTGCTGATGTGCAGCACATATTGTTAAAGCCACTTATTAGAGCCAGAATTTTACAGCATGGAGAATGTCCTAATAAGGGAAAAAAACCTAGCTCTTTATTGGTGAGGTAAGAGAAATCAGGCAGCGGATAATTTTTTTGCTGATTGAGAAGGATAAGGTGCGGTTTGGCAGGTACTGCATTGGTTTGGCATTTGCTGACATGGTTCCTCTTTTCTGCAGTTCAAATCCTCTGCAGAGCGGACAGTCAGGGAGGGTTTCCCCCTTCCCTCTTCCTTCTCCTTTTCAACATTACAAGTGTTCAGTAGTGCTGTAAAATCTCACTGTGACACACAAACTGGAGGTGGTAGCGAGAAGATTTTGCAAGCTTAACAGCGTAATTTACCGTAGTCACCTCTGAGCAAGCAGCAGGCATGGTGAAACATAGGTTTCTATGGAGTTTGTTATACATCTGAAGCATCTAAATGGTTTATGGAGTTGTCAAAAGATCACACTTTGGTCTAAGGTATTAAAATGCAACTTCCCTCTTCTCAGACATCCATCATTGGAGGAAAGTACAAATTACAGGAGTTTGTTGACACTTTAAATTGCTCTGCTGTTTTTCTTTCAAACTGCTTTGAAGGCTCACATTAAATTCCAGGGATGAGCAATGCATCCCAGGCTTAAATAGAGGCTTCAGCACAGATCTGAACTCAATAGAATTCCTCAAGCTTTCAGTTGAGTTACGATGAGCAAAGTTGCAAGCAAGGGCAGAAGCTGGTATCGAAATTCTTTCCTTCTCCAGTCTCTTTGTGTCTCTTGGTAAACGAAATGTCAAGCCAAGTGCTGGCTATGCTAGAATTCACTCTATGCTGCACTGGGAGGCCAAAACTGATGCAAAGCGGCTGTCCCTTCCTATGTGGTGTCCCTTGTGTGGCTCCTGGACTGCAAGAGGAATGATGTTTTACCTAGTAACTAACTGTCCAGTTTTCTATCACTCATTTATTTTTATCAGTGTATTATGAGTTTGATTCTACTCTTCGTGAAACCTTTTTTCCCATTTTTTTTTTCTCAACATAATTTGAGAGTACATTTCCTGTAATTGCTGAGGTTATTCACTGTAGGCAAAACATGTGAAAGATAATTTTCATGGTAATAATGCAGAAAAGATAAGTAAACAGTGTTTGTAGCAGGGATTGGATGAACCAGATCATGTTAAACAAAATGTACAGATATGCTGCTAGAAGTAGGCTACACCCAAAAGGTTGTTGCACAACCATTTTATTTTTGGGTGTATATATATATAATTTTGTCTGATATCTATTTGTCCTCAGATTCTTCTTCCTCAAAGTCAGAACCTCTTTAGAAGATCAGGGATTTGGTTGACTTTGTTGTCATGTTTTTTCTTTTTAATTACCATCCACCACATTTTTCTATATGTTGACTAAGCATTACTGAGAAATATTTGGATTCTCATGAAAAAAAGTGACTCTAGCAGAACTTAGCATGCTAATCTGTAAAGATTAATTCTGTGCAAGCAGTTTAGATTCTGAACTCAGAGTCTTTTCTGGATCACTTTTGCTCTGCTTTACATTTCTGTTCAGGAGGTTCAGTCCTGGTATGGAACCTGCATGTAATAGTTGCTGTATTGCACAACAAACAAAAAAAAAGGATCCATCTTCTTCCAGACAGCTTAAAGCCTTATTAAGAAAACATCTCTTGACTTCTTTGCTGTGCATTTCAGAAAATTTGAGCAAGTCACTCCTGCAGAAGCAGTCCAAGTGCACTTGCTTTCCTACCCTGGGTACTCTAAGAAATGTGTATGTTTGTCCTAGAGATGTATCCCTAAGACCAGCACACTTGTCACTACAGGATGTGAGATCTTGGCTTCCATTTGTCTTGTCATAGCCAAATTGCCTGCACATTTTTTAATTATAAAAAATATATTACATGTTTTTGAACAAGAGATTATTGGCTTGCCAAATTCCATCTGTAGTACATTCAGTGCTGAAGTTCCTTCAGTGTAATTAAAGATGTACCTTCTAGCATCACATATATATATTGGTGCCCTGGCATCATCCTTTTTTTTTTTTTTTTTTTTTTTTTTTTTTTTTTTGAGGTGGGGAGGCAAAGAGTTTGTAACTGAGCAGTTGGACTGTGGGATGGATGAGCCTCACAAGGTACAGTTCTGTAGGTTTAAGTATCCCCAAATGGCGCAGACCATCATCACACACTGAAATGGCCATAACAGAACCTTTGTAAACTTTGTTCACTTTCAGGCAGTCTCTGGCTTGCCAGCTCACAGGATCTACAGTCACCTGTCCTTTGCCATGTGTTTCCTTTCCCTTTCTCTTTAATTCTTACCTTTAAGCACTCTTTCTAATGTACAACATGATATTTTACAAATAAAGCCTGAATTAAAGGTGTCCCATTTTTAAATTACTCTCAAGGAATAGCCTCACATGTTTTGTGCAACAGCATCTTTCTTCTGTGAAGCAGAAAATTTTTAGAATCATGCTTCCCAAGAATGGAAATCACTGGCATGGATTCTGGGTGTGTATGATAGAGTTGTGCATCTTGACTTTAGTCATCTGTCCCCTTCTGGAACAGAAGTGGTCAAACACAGCATGTCAGCAGTTTTCTTTCTTAGGATTTCAAAAAGTCTCAAAGCCTAATTAACAGAGGTAACATCTGTTTCCAAAGTCAGCTAAGCTTTTTCTTTAGTAAGGAAGATGAGAAGTGTTTTTCTTTTAGTTTCTCCATGATTTACTATAAAGCCTACATAGTTTGGAAGTTCTCTGCAAATGTAACTTTTACTCAAGAGTTGTTGACATGCTAAAAAGCTGTTACAGTAATGCCATCTTGATTCTTCTGCCAGTCCTTATCTGTATGGCCACAAAATCTTCCCACTGACAGCATATTCATTAGCAATAATTTGCAGCCCATCCAGTTGAGGAGAAATATTCCTTTTTTGTGCATATCTGATAGCTTCACTTGATCCTTTGTCATTTGGAGATAGCCGTCGGGTTAATTCCTTGCTTGATTTCTTGGATTCTTCCCTTTTAGCCTCACCCAACACCCTAAGGAGTGATCAGGTGAGAGACAAAGTCTAGCTTTGTTACATACCATCTAGCTATATGCTTGTAGTCCCTAAATGAGAAGGATGAATGCTCTGAATGCATAAAACAGTTATTGTTTCTGTTGCATTCTATGTATGCTTGTTGTTCCCTGTGCAGTTCTGCTGTGGAAATACTACCAATCTGTTTTCTCATCCCAAAAAGGATATGATTGTGCTCTTTACTACACTACAGCCGGTAGAGATTATGCTGTTCACTGCCTAGCTTTTGGCTCTTTCCAGCAATTCTCAAGATGTACCACAAGTTCAATGTGATCTTGAGCCCTGAAAAGAATATAATAGAGTAGTTCATTTGGAATGGACCTTCAAGGATCATCTAGTCCAAATGCCTGACCTCTTCAAGTTAAAGCATGTTATTGAAGACATTGTCCAAATGCCTCTTGCGTATGACAAGCATGGAACATGAACCATCTCTCTAGGAAGCCTGTTTCAGTCTTTGACCACCCACACAATAAAGAAATACTTTCAAATGCCCAGCTTTCTTGGTGCAATTTTGTGTTCTTCCACTCATCTTACCAGTATCTAAAGCAGAGCTTGGCACCTCCTTTTGCTTCCCCTCTACAGTCCGCCTCTTGGCCTCCCCCTTCTCTGGGCTGGACAGTCCAAGCCTCCCGGACATATACATGCCTTCCAACCCTGTTACTGGTTTTTTTGCCTCCCTCTGGACACTTTCAAGGACCTTAACATCCTGTTCATATTGTGAATCCTAGAAATGCATGCAGTATTCCAGACAATGCCACATAATTGCTAGGAGAATAGCCTCTTGTGACTGACTGGCTTTGCTGTGTTCAATGTACCCCAAATGCAGTTTGCACTCTTGGCTAGCAGGCACACTGCTGGCTCTTGCTGAACTGCTGTTACCAGCACCCCCAGGTCAGTTTCTATAGAGCTGCTCCGCAGACACATTCACCAGTCTGTACCTGTGTCCAGCATTTCTCCATCCCAGGTGCAGAACCTGGCATTTTTCCATTTTTGGAATATCATCCAAAGCTGATAGTTTTGCAAGGGTATGAAGTTGGGATGTTCAGGCTTGGGAGAATTTAGGGCAGGGCTCACAGGTGTGGAGTAAGAAGATGGAGACACCCATTAAAGTGCCATTAGATGAGAAGTGACATGACCTGCTTGGAATGCAAGAAGAAACTGGAGAAGGAACTGGAAAAGCTTCTTGGGAGGTGAAACAGAGAAGAAAACCCTTTGGGAGTTTTCTTTCTGAAGTGCAAAAGTAGGTATTGCGGTCTGCCCTGGAGTTTCCTAAATCTTTGGTAATTTTGTGGGAGTATTTTGATCAAACTGTTGGTGAGAGTGCAGAAAAATTATTGGTATACACTCATAGCTATGCACTAACAATGAAAATACTCCTATCTCACATTCATTTTAAGCTGGCAGAAGCACCCATAAATACATCCAAGATTGCCCCATTGGCAGATAAATGCTAGTGTTTGTGTCTAATTTTATGCCTATGTTTGTATTAGACTGATTGGTCTTATAATACCTTATTGATGTAGGTAATGCCCATCATGCCAAACTTTGAATCTCCCAAAGGGATGATTTTTTCACCGAACCCTGCTGTAGTCGAATGGGAACTTATACACAAGTGGGTTTAAGCATCTCATTTATTCTTATTTATTCAGTAATCTCAATCAACTGAGTTATGGTAACAGGTTGGACCATGCTCTGAGAACAGGAATTCAATTTCTCTTATTCTTGTCCCAATTCTGGTGCCAAATATTCTCCAGTTTACATTGCTATATCCTCATTCATCAAATGTTGTATTTTCACAAAAGACTATTAAACACAGACTTGCTATCCAGTGCTTGTTTTCCTGGCTCCTTCCAGTGCCTGTCAGGACACATAACTGAAATTCAGTAAGGACTTTCGTAGAAGGATAAAGTGGATTGCATCTCTCTTGCAGTTGGCTTGATATACATGTGTGAATAGTTAGTACAGACTGCTGGAAAGAAGACACTAGAATGAATCACAGCAGGTCTGAGCCAAGCCTAAGGCCTGTTCTCTGGTGGTGTTACTCTGAAGGGTCCTTATGTTGTGTGAATACCTTTCCATTAGGAGCTCCAGTGGCTTCCTAAAATGCTCTTTCATCTTGCATTTCATCTTGCGACAGAAAATGTTGCCCTTTAATCAAGAGGTAGTTTGGTAAGGGCTGCTGTTGACGGCCCTGGCTCACATTCAGGTCGGTCCCATCTACTGTGTGGCACTGGAGATGGTGCAGTGAGAGCTGCTGTGCACAGAAGCCTTCTCAAGCAAAGTCTTCAAGAGTTTCTGCATAACTAACTCAGTGGTAGGCAGGCGATCTGCACCCATATTTTCCATATTTTCAGGCACTGAGGTGTATCTTAGTTCACAACTTGGTGCTTGAAGGGGCTGCCAGGCTGTGTTGAGACACACCAACCCATGCATGAAGCCTGAGGTTCTTTTGCAGTGACACGGCTATAAGTTTCCCCTGGGTAAAGAAGCTTTCTGGGTTTCCTTTCCCATTTTACACCAGGCAAATCTCTTTTTAAAATGTAAACTACTGATTTGGAAGTACCTGGAAACTGAAGGCACTGCATAGAGGAGGGGCAGGCTGCCACTTGCTCAGAGGGAACTCAGGGGAGGATCTTTCTTTGTTCTGTATGCCAGCAAAAATTGTCCCAGGATAATCAGTTCTGCCTGTGGCTTTCACACACTTTTGGGTGCAGCAATGGAAGTTGGCAAGGTGCAGCTGTTGGGCCTGGGAGAAAGAGATTTGGCCTACCTGTAGCAGTGGCCTTTGGAAGCTGCTAAAAAAGCTCCTGTTAACTTCCACAGTGTTTGGACTAGGACTGAGGTCCTGCAGCCAATGCACAAATCTTATCTGCTGTGAGGTTGAGGCTGAAACAAGTACATTTGTCTATGTCCCTATTTTTCCATTCCATAAACCAGCTTTATAGTAGGAATAATAATCAGCATGCAGCAGTCAAAAGGGGTTGTGAGGATTAATTAAATTTGTAAAGTATGTTGAGACCTTTTGATAGAAAGTTAGTGAGTGCCAAGTGCTAATATGATGAGGAAAGGAAAATAGGTATCAGTTTGTGCTCACTCCTGGAATGTAAGAGATTATCCTAAAAGCCTTGCTCAAAACATAATTTTTTGTGCATTTAACAACAATTTTTTCAATTATTCTTTCCTTAATAATGTCAACTCAGGCTCCAAAAAACCTGTGCTTCTTGGTGATGAAAACTTAATTTCTCTTGTTTCCTCATCTTTGGAATTAGGTTCTCTTTTGCCTTCACTTGCATCTGCTCACTTTCTTGCCACAGCAGCCCTTTGCCATTCTCTTCCTCTAGCTGACTAGCTTCTCTGTTTCCTTCTCTCATCGGTCACAGTCATCTGCTCTGTGGTTAGTGCCATCCACTTTGCTCCTTCACCTTTCCTTCCCTGGACTCACCTGGAATTTCTTTTTAGCAAAATAATGAAAAGCAGCTAAAATAAAGAATATATTGCATGGCATCAAATTAATTGTTTTGGGGCTAGTACTTTGATCACTGAATGCTGTGGCAAAGGATATAATAACACAAAATAATTCCATGGAAGCAACCTGGAACCCATAGGTCCAGGCCTGGTTGGTGCTGCTTAGTCTGTCCTGAAAACAACTGCCGGTGGTGGAGGAGTGTGAAAGTTGGTGTCTGATGGACAAGCCTGAGTTGGGACAGGGCCATGAAGCTCAGGGCCAGGTTTTGTATCTGATGAACACAAAGCAAAGAAGGCTGACTAGGGCAAAGAACAGCTGTTTGGCAGTGGAAGAGCTGTTAAATAGCAAACAGGACCTGATCAATAATTTGCTGTGAATGTGTAACTGGCAGTACCACTCAGCTTCCCCATGTTCCTGCAGAGCCCATCTGTGTGGGGATATTTCAGCGTGAAGCATTTTGCAGTCACTATTACAGCCTAGCTCTGTATATGGAACTGCTGTTCCAGATTGAAAAATTAATGCTTACCATAATAGTTGCTGTTGTTTGTGAGCATGTTATATACTGTGGAAAAAGACCCTTATACTGGCATGGTATCTATGCATGGTAATTTATGTGAGCTATTTGCACCCATGTGCCTTGAACAGCTGCATATATTCCATTGGAAGTCCATGGACCACAAGCACAGTCAGGACAAGCAAATTATTATTTTCTTGTTTCCTGTTTTTTATCTGGGTATTTCCTATGAATAACTCACAATATGTAAATAATTTGTTAGTGAATATTTGAAATGGAAAAGGGTTTTTGTTGGGCTATAGAATTCCATGAGAAGGTATTTTTGTTGTTGTTCTGTTTTTATTTTTTATTTGTTTGCTTGTTTGTTTGTTTGTTTGTTTGCCCTTTCTGAAGTTCCATGGCTTCTATGTTTGTATTTCCAGTGTGGCTGGTCATCTGTCATGACTTCAGAGTCAGCTTTGCTCTCTTTCTCTAACTTTTTACACTGAGTTTTATGCTAGTTTCTTAGTAGTAACTTTTCCTGGAATAAGGATCACAGAGAAGCAGTGCAAGGGGGAACAGGCGCATCTAAGGGAAAGCTAATTAAAAGAATAAAGCCAGGATATTTTATAGTGTTTATGCGTGTATAGTTGCAATGGATACATGTCAAATTTCCAGCTGTTTAAATTGCGCAACGCTGGTATACGATGTCTGCAAATCATTGTGACGTTAGCGTGCTTTTCAAAGTGCTGTACGTGACCTTATGTATCTGTACAGGCCTGTTTTATGGAAGGGTTTTTTTTTTTTTTTTTTTTTACCTTTCATGAAGGTGAAAGACAGATCAGGATTAACGTTCAGAGAGATGCATGGAATGTATCTAGCCCTAATCTTGTTAGCAAATGACAGGATCTGCACTCATAATTCCTCCTGTGTCTCACAGAAAATGTCTCCTAATCACCTTAGCTGTTGACAGTAGGTTTCTTAAGTATCTGAGAAAGAGATAGATGCTTGTCCACATTAAAAGTGAACAGTCATGAATTTCCCTTGAAACCAAATCTGCACCTGCACAGCATCCGTGGATTGTGAGTATAGGGAATCAGTACTAGAAGACTTTGAGACATCTGATTTTCATTATTTTTTTCCCTGTTTGCCATATGCTGTAGCAATGAACGTATTTGTAATGCTGTATCTCCCCTAAAGTGGTTTATTCCAGTTAGCATATGGCTTTGCAGTCTGTTCTGTTTCATTGCAAGTCCTCCTCTTGCATTTCAGCTGCCTTCCCATTAGCAAGTGTTTATTTCAATATTTAGTCTGCTGAGGTACATTAAGGCTGTGCCGTCCTCTTGCATATTTTGTATCAGGAAGAGTAGATGGAAAAAAGGTTATTCTGTGATTATCTGTATGATTATCTGGTAAAATTACTTTTCCACGTTCCCTGTGTGCAAATACATGCCTTGTACCTTGTTCAAACAGCACAGATTTTGCTGCATATGTGAAAGCTACAGCAGAGAACTTCAGGGACTTTTCTGGCCCTGAGCAATAGTAAGTTAGTTACAATCTTAAATCCCCTGGGAAATATATAGGAGTTTTGATGCTTCACAGAGCCCAGACTAGTGCTAACCCCCATACTTCTCATGACATTGAGATTTTGGAAAGGGTCCAGAGGAGGGCGACTAAGATGATCAGGGGGCTGGAGCACCTCCCCTATGAGGACAGGCTGAGGGAGTTGGGCTTGTTCAGCCTGGAGAAGAGAAGGCTGCGGGGTGACCTCATTGCAGCCTATCAATACCTGAAGGGAACCTACACCCACGAGGGGAGTAAACTCTTCAAAAGGGCTGACAACAGCAGGACTAGGGGAAATGGATCCAAGTTGAAGGAGGGAAGATTTAGGTTGGATGTTAGGGGGAAGTTCTTTACAAGGAGAGTGGTTAGGCCCTGGAACGGGCTGCCCAGGGAGGTTGTGGATGCCCCGTCCTTGGATGTGTTTAAGGCCAGGTTGGACAGGGTCCTGGGCAACCTGATCTGAATGTGTATGTTTGGTGGCCCTGCTAGGCAGGGGGGTTGGAACTACATGATCCTTGAGGTCCCTTCCAACCCGGGTGATTCTGTGATTCTGTGTGATTCTGTGATTCTGTAATCGAGCAATACAAATAGCCATCTCTGACCATTTATAGTCATTTCAGATTATGCAAGGCTGAGGGAGTAAACAGATGATGTACAGGTAACTGAGTAACTGTGACTTGCTGTCCTGTCGTTTCAATTCTGTCAATCATGGTGGAATTTGGGTTTCCAGGTCCTTGTGCAGCAGACTTAGAAGCCATGGGAGAAGTTCAATACTTTGACAACAGAGCTGCTCACCCAGCTCTGGTTCTTTCACTGTCCCAGCTACCTCCTGGCAGATCTCTTTCCTCTTCGCTCCCTCTGCTTTCTCCATCAAGCTTTATCCACTTTCCATCACCCAGGCTCCTCATCAAATCAATAAATTGGAAAAGACCTCAGAAATCGTCTAGTCACCCGTTGCTACTAGCTGGCTCTCCCCAGCTCAGGGAGGCATATTGTTCCAGTCCCCTTCCTACAGACACATTCCCTATATCATCTCTGCTTCCACCTTCCCTGCCCCACTGGCTCTCTAGCTTTGTTCTAATCTACACTCAGTTTTAGTATCGATCTTAAATCAGAGACTGATGCTACCGTTCTAGAGTCTCAGCTATAGCCTACCTGCTGACCAACCCTAGACACAGCTGCATTTCCATGATGGATGAAATAATTCCTTCTGAGTTGGGTTCAGTGCTATTGGTAAGTGTTGTCCCTGATATTGATCAGCGTGGACTTTGTTTCCCGCAGGATTCACCTGTGTGTAAAGTCCTGACCCCTGTTTCTTTTTCATACCCTGAAAAACCTGGCAGGGAAAAAATGCTAAAAGGGATTCTTGTCATTGAGAAGATGTGTCATGTTAGAAAAAAGACATCTTTCTTCTCAAATTTCATGTCTTGTTTTGACAGGATGGGTGGTGAATGGAAGTATGCTGGAAATTGATCATGAGTAGGTTGGGCAATGCGATGGAATATTAGAGTACGAAAATATCCTCCTAGTGCCATTTTTCTTTTTTTTTTTAACCTTTATATAAAGATCTTTGATCCTCTGCAAAGGATAACATGAATTTTGAAAGGGTTAAAATGATTCTTGGAGGGAATGCAGAACTTTGTAGTTTGAGCATGAGGAGGCATCAGTTTGCTTACAGGTGCCGTAAAAAATTCTTGATTTCATTCCTCAAAACTTTTACATATTTTCTAGAAAAACCATAATTGTCAGAATGTGAGGGTTCTTTTTAAAGTCACAACTCTTGATTTCTTTCTTCATTTTAATTCCTTCTGTCTTCCGTGAACTTCTCAATCACATTAGTTGGATCATTGTTTGCAATTCAATACAAAAGAGGAGGAGTTAGTCCTTAACTTTGTATACATTTAATATGCTAGCAATTTGAGGGTATGAAAGTGCCTTGAAATCCTTATTGAATATAGGGGCCCAAAACCACAAAAAAAAAAAAAAATAAAATAAAATAAAAAATTATGATCTGGCTTTGTAGCAATTGTGAATTGCATGTTCTGGGGTGAGTCCTGTAACTCCTTACTTATGCCTCAGCTAGGCAACATGCCCACTATTCTCAACAGGGAGATGCCTGAAATATTACCGGGTAAGGATGTGGCATAAGCGATACTGAATTTTATATGTAATAAAGCACTAGAAAGTGGAGGTGGTGGCAGCAAGCAGCAAGCAATTTGCTACAGAGGCAGCACATACCGCATCAACCACAGTGGTATGCACAGCAACTGGGCTTTGCTTCCACATTTTTAAGCTGGAAGAAGTAAACTTGTTTTGTACGCTTCTTTTTGTACAGAGAGACAGATTTCTGTGTGAATTCCAGTAAGTGTCAAGAAAAGCAGTAAAGAAGTAATAGCTATCTGCTAGAAGGAAATTAGCCAATTACTTTTCTACTCAGTGACTTTTTTTTTTTTTTTTTTGCTTTTTGTGTGAAACTTCTAAATAAAAATGGGTTAAATGCACTGGATTGTTTCCTGACTGGTCAATGTCAAATCTATCGTGGTTGAAGGAAAACTGCTAAGTATTACAAACTTCACATATTGAGAAAATTACATGCTTTTCCCTGGGACATTTCCAGCAAGCTCTTTTATCTAAATATAATATATGTTGGAAGCAAATTTGACATTGTTTCAGTAGCTGAAGGTTTTACCCTTCATGTTAGTGGTCCTGCATGCGATTTATGCTGAGGTATTCAGAGGCGATTTAGCAGAGTTATTTGGATGTGGTTGGAGAATCTGCTTGCATTTCACATTATGAAACAGATCATCAGTTTTCAGCCATGAGGGAAAAAAAATAGGCGCGTGCATGACTCATTCTGCCTTTGTGCAGAACCACGCGGTGATACTACAGACTGGCTCAAACTACAAGACCCAGGTTTCAGGGCCTGAATCTAAAACCAAAGCAGCAGCGTTATCACAAAGAGAAGGCTGCAAGAGATGAGACAGGACATTGGAAATCCTGGGCTGCAACTAAACTGAAACGTTCATTTTCAACAGAAACCACTAATTCAGGAAGCCAGAATCTGTCCTGAAAGCTTCAATGGCATCTTCAGCAGTGAAATAAATTCCCTGGTTACTTTTGGCATGAACTACTTGGTAATTTTTTCATCAATTTGGAGTCATTTTCACTTGTGGTTATTGGCTTGCAAATCATTTTTTATGCTTTTTTTTTTTTTTTTTTTTTTTTTCCCCCAGGGGAGTTGCTTTCTAATTAGTTTTTTAGAATCATACTGTTAAACGGACAAGTGTACCTATTCTTTTCTTACCTGTGAACAAAACTAAATGTCAAAGACAACCAAATGAAAGAAACCACAAAGAAGAATATATAGAAGAATCCCATTTCTTTCCCATACTTAGTTCTTTCGTCATACAAACAAAGCAACGATCTCATGGTCAGATCCTTAACCAATGTAGATCATCTGAAGATTCTGCACAGAGGAACAATAGTTTAATTGTTAAAATACACATTGTTTTATGTTTTAGATATTTTTGATCAAGGGTTAAGGTAGAACAGAGGAGACTGCTAAAGTCATGGTAGGAAAATATGGATGCCAGGTCCATTGGAAATAAAATCTTTCTGCTAACCCACTGAATAGATGGTTACTCAGAGGGAAAAAAAAAATCCCTTAAACTTTTTGGAGCTATTAAAAAAATAAAGGATACTAGAAGCTGACAATATGAAAATAATGTAAACGAGAAAGGACTACATTGAAAGGTGTGTCAGTCTCTGTTTTTCCAAGAGAACATGTGCATACATTCTGTCGGTAACATGCCAAGTCAGGAATATTGGCTGCGTAGCTCTGGAGAATGCGTGGGTGAAAAGAGTAAAAGTATTTGTGAGACAGAGATGAGTTGTGAAGTGAATGAGAAGACACGTACATTCTATAAGTAGAAGACAATTTTTAAGTCCAGCACAAGCCACAGCATAATCTAGCCTGATTTTCTATAAGTAAGAGGTAATGGAAATCCACCAAGTTGTGTCTGTAATGAGCCCAAGAATTAGTACTTTACTGCAGTATCACTTCCAAAAAGGCATTCGTCTTAAGATGAATATTCCATCATTTCTTGTATATTTAATCAACCTCACTGTTAGAAACATGTGCTTCATTTCCAGTTTAAGTTTGTCTGGGTTTAATTTCCATCCATTGGTTAATTTTATCCATTTGTCTCTCCTGTGTTCAATGTGAAAAAAGTGGTGCATGTCTAATTGAGAAATATGTGAAAAATATGGGTGTTAATAAGAGCATTCGTGCACAACATTGCACTGAGAACTGCGGTGGCATGTATGCATGTCTCCAGCATAATCCCCTGTTTTCACTCACTATATCTTTCTGAAACATGAGCATTTTGGATTGAAATTCTGCTTGTTCCATCATAAAAAATGAATCTTCTTGATCAGGTCTGAACAGAATGCTGGCAGCTCTCACTGAGCTATGGAGAATTGTTAGAAGAAATAGTTTTCCCCACAACTGCTCCCCCACTATTCACCACATTTTTTGATGCAACTTGAACAAAATGCAGCTAATCTATGACATGCAAAGCTTGATGGAGATTTAATGCCCTGAAGGCATGTACATTTTCTGTCTTTTGGAGGTAAGGATTGATCAGTTGTTTATGTTCATGTTTTGAAGCGTGCCTATGATAACACAAATTAGAGTAACAATAAAGCACAAAAACATATGGAATCATAAATAAAACTTGACCAAATATCAGCAGTGACATAAAGAGCACTCTCCAATGGGTGTTGTAACAGCCCACCCTCAACCCCACCCATCCTTTCAGGAAGAGCCTGGGTAAATAGATAGGTTTTCTAAGAATGCAAAAGACCAATGAGTTCAGCTGCTGTATACCAAGTCTGGCAGTGAAATTTGTCATCAAGGATATTTTAATGATGTCTTCCCTCTGCCATCAATTAGGAGACCCACAAGTGCAAAGACATCGGTGCTGTGGTGTTAGGTAATGAAAGGTGAAGTTCGTAGAAAGAGGTTAAGTTGCATATGGAGGTGAGGTAGTTTGATTTGGGATGAATGATCCTCTTTCTGGTCACTGGTTCTATGAATGCAGTCTGGTTTTTGCAGATGATTGCAAAGACTGATTGGCATTTGAGCGAGTCACGGGAGAAAGAGGAGACAGACCTGAGCTGTTTAAGTTAAAAATCTATGCTCAAAGGCTTTTGTTTTGTTTGAAATTCCCCCCTCCCCCCCATATTTCTGACACCCTTCCTCTGACTGTGGAATCAGTCTTCTTTTTCCCCATCTCTTCTAGAACGGAGCAGTTTAACCCATCTTAAATTAGTATTGTTTTTCCACCATTGTAAGAAATAGAAAAGATTAATTAGGTTTAGCTTATGGCTCATTGAGGGTAGGTACTGTTTCAAATCATTATGTTTTTCTTCTATCAGTATCACACGCTGTTTAGAACAGGGACCAGATTTTCCTCTACCTTTATAAATGCCTAGTATAACAGGCCTTCAAGCTTGATCAGAAAATTTCAATGCTGTCATAACTCAGACAATAATAATAATAATGAAGTAGTGCTGGCAAGACATTCTAAAACCAAAGTGCCTCAGATAATGTTTGAGCTGATTGGTGGTTTCAAATGGAAACTAGTAGAAGCTGGATTGTATGAAACGGTTTCAGCCTCGCAATCATAGAATCATAGAGTGAGTTGGGCTGGAAAGGACCTCAAACCCACAAGGTCTCAACCCCCCTGCTGTGGTCAGGGCTGCTGCTCACCAAACCAGGCTGCCCAGGGCCCCATCCAACCTGGCCTTGAAACACTTCCCTGGATGGGGCATCCACAGCTGCTCTGGTTAACCTGTTCCTGTGCCTCACCACTCTCCAAGTAGAAGTTTCTTCCTAACATCTAAATTAAATCTTCCCTCTGAGTTTATCCCTTACATGCCTCACCCTTGTCCTATCACAATCAGACCACATAAAAAGTCAGTCTCTATCTTGTTTATAAGATCCCTTTTAAGACTAAAGGGCTGTAATGAGGTCTTCCTAGAGCCTTCTCTTCTCTAGACTGAACAACCATATTCGCTATTACCAGCTTTCTTAGTGGGTTATAAGTTGATCTAAATTCAGTGCTTGACATAAAATTCAAAGGGTGCAATATCTGAGGCAAGTGGTGCCATTCATAATGCAGCCGAGTTATTTTCTGTAGGGTCATCACACTAACTTTGAGTGTAATGTTACTGAAATAACTAGAACATTTGTTGTTGACTTCAACATATTTGTAATTATCCTGCCTTCCCAGCGAGACAGAATGTGTGTAATTATCCTTACCTAGCATGGTGGGATATACTGCTGCATTCAGATGTGGTTCTCAGTCTCCTCAACATGAGTTGTGCTGCACTTGAAGTATGATAGACTTGGCACTAATGCATTACCAGAATGGCTTGTCAATAATGCTTGCAGGTTATACTGCCTTTTCTCAGGTCAGAAACACAGAGGGATAACAGGAGATGTAGTCAACACTGCTATTTTTTCCTTTTGATTGTCATTTAGATCAGGAGCATACACCTTTGGTAAGAAAGTATAGTCATCTTTTTGTTTGAATATTTAGTAAGAAAATTAATATCAGAAGGCTTGGCATACTTCTTTGAGATCATGCTGTGCTCTCATTACCCGAGATAGTGGAACAGCTAACTGTAGAGAGAGACTTGATCAGTTGTGGAGAAAGGGAAAAATGGATGTAATGTTAATTTAATTTGATTGTAAGGTGTGTACATGCTGGGCTGGAAGGCAGTTCTCCAAAGGTGAAGAAACAACACAGGCCAGTGTGGATCATTGGATTTCCATCTGTCTGATACAGACTGAAGTCCTGGCTTCACGCTTGGTTATTTGTTTACTCTTGGTCTACCCAATGTCAAAAGATGTAAGCAAGTGGAAATAAAGACTTGTGAAGTTAGGGAGAGCTGTAGCAATAGGAAAGGGAGCCTCAGTCTTCTTGTAATCTAAAATGTACAGAGGAGAGTACATTAATTTATATGCCCACCTGTGTTTTAATCTCTCTGTGAAATTAGCTTGTCACTCTAAGGAGAAGGGGAATTAGCTAATCAAGGAAGGTGAACGATGTGCCAGCCAACATAGGGTGAATGACCTCAGTGCATGAGGATTAAGAGATCAGTGGGAGGAGCACTGTCATCAGAAGCGCGTTTTTCATGCGAAGAAGTGGTAGCTGTTGAGTCTGTATCATGCATTGTTGCTTTGACTGCGTTTTTCATGGAATGTCAGTTGCAGTTCAGGTGCCTGCTGAGTCTCTTCATAATTGGTCACATTACAAGTTTGCTCACAGCATGCTTATAAGCCTACTAAGGCTGACCTTAGCCTGCAGTTTCAGCTTGTTCTACTGTCAATCTGTGATGGCTGCTCCCATTTTCCAGGTTATTGAGGATGTTTTGTGCATCCATGCTGATGAACAGAATTGGATGCTGTGATCCTTAAAAGTGGAGCCCCTGCCTCCACTCTCCTGCTGCAGGAGAACACTCTGATACACAGTGTGGCAGCATTTACACTTACAGGGATATTGAGAGAGATTGTCAGCTTTCTTAACAGATGATCTATGCGATGTGTCCAAGGACAGGAAATACATATCTGCTTTCATTTGACTTATTTAATGAGTACCATTTGGTGGAAGTTTTTTGTTCAGAGTATGTTTCTTCTTTCCTTTCTTAGTTTTCTGTGCAACTGGTTGTTTCAAAAAGGCATTTTAAAGAACTTCTTAAAAATGGTTGCTCTCCTCACTATCTAGGAGGGTTCTTTGTGATTGCAGAGGGTAGGATAAATACTTCATTCTCTTGGGTCTCTCTGTAAAGATAGCTCCTCAGCCATTGGCACTGGGAACTGACTCAGTCATGGCTATTATCCAGCTGCCACAGGCTAGGAGCAAAGGTCCTGTGCCCTTATGTTTGCAGTTCAGAGCTAAACAGATCATAGCCTTCTTGCAGACAGAAAATCTTTCTAGTGAATTGGCTTTTTGTAGTCACTTTGCCAATATGGTTTTATTCTCTTTCCTCTGAAAATTAAAGACATCATTGGTTTATTATTATATTCCTATTGTTGTTCTTATTATATTGTTATTATTATTATATGCTTTCTGTCCAAGACCTCGATGAAGTACTGAACCCTTTTAAAATCACTTACAAACAACAGATAGTATTTTTCCTTGCTTTCTCTGCCTCATCTCTTTTTAATTCTTCTTCTCCCCTTCTTCCCTTCCCCACTACTGTAACCCTTCATGGCTGCACTCCTGGTTTTCACCTTCTTTGAGAGGAGCTACTGTGCACAAAGAGAGAGTTACAAGCTCTTGAAGCGGAGCATGAAAATAGCAAATGAAATCCTTCAGTGCACTAAGGCCAAGGAAAGTTGCACTGGATGAAAATACTGTTCAAGGTCTGACAAATGACTCAGACATGTTGAGCTTTAGCTTCCTTTTTAAGGCAAAATTAGACTAATTGAATGTCTGCAGAATCTGTATTTCTTTGAGGGGAAAAAAACAAACAGTACTGCAGCAAGGCAGTGGGAGAGGCTTGGACCTGAAGAGTCTGATTCATGACTAAATCAAAATATTTTTATTTACTTTTAATATTAAAATATTCTTTGAATTGCAACTGTGGCTGTTTTGACTCTGCGCGATTTTTTCTGTATGTGTATTGTAGAGCTATCTTAAATAAACAACTACATAATTAAGGGTGACTTCTCAACCATCATATCTCTCTGCTGGATGCAAAGTAAATGACTACCCTGATTGGGTTTGGTACACGTTAGCTTCCTATTTCACTTTCATTGCACTAAAAGATAACAGGAATGCAGGCCTTTCACTTTATCTTGTGCAGTGGTATGCACTTTGCCAAAGATTTGAATGGGTCATGGGATTATTAGGATTGTAATGTCTTGCTTTCTTTTTCAAGTAGGATGAAACTAATTGTAATCATCTACTGGGTTAGAAGAATACAATGGATTCTCAGCTGTAGCCTTTCATCACAGCAGAGATCTTGGATGATTTAGCCTGGCAGGGCTCTGCACTCACAAAAGTTTTGTAGGTGTCAGATGTTTGGCACTCAGAACCGAGCACTGAGAGTCGTCACGCTTGTGTCTCACAATTTTGTAGTTCTCAGTTCTAGAATACTGTCAGCATTTAAAACAATGTGTTACCATGGATTCTATGATTCTGTCATTCTAAATTTAGAGGGGTTTAATGAAAAGTTACTTAACTAAGTCCAATCTCAGTTATGGGACCCTGAGTGATAGTCTGCTCAAACTGTTGAGTGCATCCTGGCAGGATCATGATGAAGTCCAGCAGGATGTCTGCTTAGCTATTGGGCTGGGGTTTTATGATCCTGATATGTTCTAGGAGTAAGCTGAAAGTGTGGTGAGGCTGCTGCCTTCACTATCACCACTTTGTCATTTTTGTTTCTGAAAAAGAACACAAAACCAAGCCTTGAAACAAGGTGTCTCAACTCAACAGTTTATTTTCTAAACACTATATAGAGCAGCCAAAGTAAGCCATCTGCTTTTTTTGTGATTTTTCAGACATACAGTCCTACATGCTACAGTCCCCTTATTTCCCCCTCTTTCCTGCTTTGTTGCAGGCTGTCCTACCAGAGAAATGATGATGATGAAGAAGAAGCTGCCAGAGAACGTCGTCGACGAGCTCGACAGGAAAGGCTGCGGCAAAAGGAAGAGGGAGATGTATCAGGGGAAGTAACAGAGAAATCAGAAGTTAATGCCCAGAACAGGTAAATGGTTGATATTTACAGACAAGGCAGCTACACTTTTTGTTCAGAGGAGAGAAAAATTTTGAAAGGGCCTGTCTTGCTGCTTAATTTTCAAGTGCTAGATATGGCCATCCTTGCTGTGAGGAGAACCTAACCCCATGAGAAGTGCCACTGGCTTTGTCTGCACAACATGGTGGGAGCACTGCTGAGACTGACCTTGAGGCCTAGCCCTGGGACACATTCCCAGAGTGTCTGTAGGACATCTATGGGATAACTCATCTGGTGCTCAGAGAGGGAAATGCCTCCAATACATTCTGCTCCCTCATTCCCTTAGCATTTGGTGTCTTGCCTCGCAAAGCTCCTTGTATTCCAGCTTTTGTTTTGATAGACAGACAGCCAGAAAAGTGTAGTGATCCTGCTTACTGGGGCCATGGTGTCATTGGGAAAATGCACATGAGAAGACCCCAGGCCTTAAGCTATGGCTGAGATGTGCCGGTGAGGGGGGTGTGAGCATTGGACACTAGCCCTCACCTGTCGCTGTCAGGGTCATATAACTCTAAACAACAGAAAAGCTGATGGAGTTAGCTCTGCATGTCACAAGCTGAGAGGGCAGTGTTGGCCTTCCAGTCTGTCTGCTATTGATTTAGTCTCATATAGTAACAAATAATACATCCAGATTTCTATTAGCCGTAACACAATTGACAGAAGAGACCAGAAATATATATTGTGATAGCAAACTAATAGATACTGAGCTCAAGCAGCATTTTGTTAAATAAAAGGAGGTAAGAAAATGGCAAACATCTGATTACAGGGTAATCTTTTTCAAGTATAAAATAAACAGAAACAGCTAGAAAGAAGGAACAAACATGCATATAGGAGAATTAAAGAGCTGAATTTTGAAGGAGTCAGAAAACCTCCAGGCGCTGAGAGTGAGATCCTGTCCTGTTAGCTGTAGGTGCTGAATGGCATAGCTTAAATTAAGATCTGTGTTCACTACAATCTCTAAGAAATTCATGTCCCTGAACAGATGATCACAGCTGCACTGTACCCTAAATTGTGAGGTTATCACATTATAGACTGTGTCTGTGGATTTTGCTGCTGAATGGGATTAACCACTTTCTCATTCTTAGAGAATGTCACTGAAGTCAGAAAGTATCTTGATTGTGTAGCATCTTCCAAAATTTCATCTGTGTGTGGTAAGGAGTTCTCATGTATGCCTCTGGCCAAGCTGAAGGGGGAGGTTAAAGATAGCAGAGATCTATCATATATTCTGCAGTGGAGTGCAGAGTGGGAGGATGAATTTTTGAATGTTGTTTTTTATTTCGTCTGTTCCAAGCATCAGGACAGTAAGGTTAGTTAGATTCCTGGGGACTGTTGGTGTGGCTGTCAGAGCTTGCCTAGAGGGGAACATTTCCAGGCTCTGAGATTGTGAAAAGCCACATTCCTATACATGTAGAAATGCCAAAATTAATCCCCAGAACCATTTTGCTAAAATTTGAATTATGCAACCTGTTGTGTTTTCAAACCATGGAATGATCTTACAGTGATTTTTTTTTTTTCTTTCTAGAAACAGCTAAGTGCATACATTGTTAGAAAACTTTCTAATGACAAATTGTCACTTTTGTGCAGTGTGGCAGAAGAAGAAACAAAACGTAGTACAGATGATGAAGCTGCATTGTTGGAGAGACTGGCAAGACGGGAAGAGAGACGCCAAAAACGTCTACAGGAAGCCCTGGAACGTCAAAAGGAATTTGACCCAACGATCACAGATGGGAGCTTGTCAGTGCCCAGCAGGAGAGAAGTAAACAATGTGGAAGAAAATGAGACCACAGGGAAAGAGGAAAAGGTTGAAACACGCCAAGGACGCTGTGAGATTGAGGAAACAGAAACAGTTACCAAATCGTACCAAAGGAACAATTGGAGGCAAGATGGAGAAGAAGAGGGAAAAAAAGAAGAAAAAGACATGGAAGAGGAGAAACCAAAGGAGGTACCCACAGAGGAAAATCAGGTAGATGTGGCAGTAGAAAAGTCCACAGATAAAGAAGAGGTGGTAGAAACAAAAACTCTAGCTGTAAATGCAGAGAATGATACAAATGCTACACTGGAAGGGGAGCAGAGTATAACTGATGCTGCGGATAAAGAGAAGGAAGAGGCTGAGAAAGAAAGGGAGAGACTTGAGGCAGAAGAAAAGGAGAGGTTAAAAGCAGAAGAAGAAAAGAAAGCAGCTGAAGAAAAACAGAAAGCAGAGGAGGAAAAGAGGGCAGCTGAGGAAAGAGAGCGAGCTAAAGCAGAAGAGGAGAAGAGAGCAGCTGAGGAAAGGGAGAGGGCTAAGGCAGAAGAGGAGAAAAGGGCAGCTGAGGAAAGAGAGAGGGCTAAGGCAGAAGAGGAGAGGAAAGCAGCTGAGGAGAGGGCTAAGGCAGAAGAGGAAAGGAAAGC
>NW_024885344.1:12560556-12579029 GCF_019232065.1 Centrocercus urophasianus
CAGCTGAGGAGAGGGCTAAGGCAGAAGAGGAAAGGAAAGCAGCTGAGAAGAGGGCTAAGGCAGAAGAGGAAAGGAAAGCAGCTGAGGAAAGGGCTAGGGCAGAAGAGGAAAAGAGGGCAGCTGAAGAAAAGGCTAGGTTAGAAGCAGAAAAATTAAAGGAAAAGAAAAGGATGGAAGAGAAGAAAGCACAAGAGGAAAAAGCTCAAGCAGATTTGCTAAGAAAAAAGGTACAGTAAACATTTTGCACCAAATTAAGACACCTGTGGTTTGTGAGAAATGTAATGCAAGAAAAGATTAATTCCTGCATTTAAACAACTAATACTCTTTGTTTGTTTGTTTTAAAATAAAACTCCTTGCTTCAGCTTACCAGTAATGGGATGCATAGCACACCTGTCCTCACTCCATTGTTCAGAGCAAACCATGCATGTTCAGACCTTTGCATGTTCTTTGCTGCCTTTTTTCTCAGTTGCTATAAGCTGGCTTGATGAAGTAAGACATAAGGTTGAGGCAAACACAACTCAACACAAAATATTATCAGCACCTGGTAAACTGTGTGAGGAATGTGTGTGTTAAATGCAATCACGAGAAAGGGCTCTCTGCTGGAACACGTGAGCATGATGCCACGCAAGTGAGAAAAGCCCTGATGGGTGAATGGAAGCATTTAGAGAGGGAGGAGGGAGCACCACTGTACATGCAGATGTGGGCACAACAGCACGTGAAGGACATGTGGCTGCACACAGGATTGGTACGTGAGCACAGTGTGGAGAAACAAAAGTGCTTGTAGAACAGTGTTTTCATACCGTATTTAAAACAAAAATTATTAAAAACTCCATAACAAAGGAGGAAGACAAAGTGGTTAAAGCGGAAGCTAAAAAGGAAAGTTTACCACAGAAGCTTCAACCTACCTCCAAAAAAGAACAGGTAATTTATTAACCGTTGATTTAGTTGTTGTAAGGAAACTTGAGTTAAAAAAATAAGGGACTTATAACTGAATTTTGCTTGTTCAGCAAAGTACTTAAATATGTGCTTCACTTCAAGAACATGAGTAATCCTGTTGAAATAAATAGACGAAGCTACTTGCGTGCTTAACATTAAGTATATGCTCAAGTATTTTGTTCTTTTGTGGCCTTAGAACCAAGTTCTGTTTGTCTTAGAACAAATACTTCAGTCAAACTCATTTCTGTCAATAGCGCAAGGATGGCTTGCACCGTAGGGATGAATTTTTCAGGACTGTATCAACTAATCATCCTTCCCTTGTTTCCTCTCACTTTACTGTGAACTTTTCTCCTGTGACTGAGACCTACTCTTAAAATAGTAATAATAATAATCTAGGCCCTTTGGCCGCTTGAATATCTTAACTAATCATTTTCCCCAAAGCTGCAATATCACATGATATAAACTGTGCATACCCAAGATTCTTCTTTTGTTTTAAAGAGAAAATCTACAAAAATTACTGCATTGCATTTCCACTGTAAACACAGGAGCTGGTGCCATGGTGTTTTACTGTATGGTAAGTAAGATTTGGGAACCATTTACTCTTCAGGTTACAGCTGGCAAACAAGGAGCCATATTCAATGTGCTTTTGGGTCAGTGCAGAAGGTATCAGAATAGCCTCTGATCCTGACCAGACATTGAAACCAGTCAGGTTCTTACAGGATTGCGCCGGTATGGGTTCAAACAGGTTCATGGGGCTCTCTTAAAAAGCTGCAACAGAGATTTAGTGACAGGTAGTTTGTGCCTGTCCGTCTGCCTGGGAGTGCTGAGGGCTTCAGAGGATCTTCGCTATTGTCCTTAGTTGTTGGAAAGCAACTCGATCAATGTAGAATGTGCTGTAGAAGCTTATCTCCCCCTCAGAGAGAGGTGAAGGCAAGTCATGCCACCAGGTTCTTGGTCCAGTTGCTTGAGTTATTGTCCATATTTTTAGTAGAATATTGGTGAGATTGAAAAGATAACGTTATGAAGATGACTGGAAGAAAGGTTCCAAAGGGAGAGAGACTGGCAATGTGCTAAAATAACGGTCTAGAAAGGGAAAGAGTTCAATGAGAGCCGCAACAATACTTGAGACACAATATCCTGCCTATGTTTGCCTGGAGCTCACTCAGCTGTCAGTGGGACTCCCACGATCCTTTTAAGACATGCCCACAAGATTGGATTTTCCAGGAAATTGCCATGACTTTTGAAAGTGACTTGTGATTTTAGTGCTTCCATTTTTGGATGCTTAAGTTGAGACAGTGTAAGGAATCCCACTTCTGGTGCAATGCTGAATGTCCATGCGCTGAAAGGTGAAACTTGTGCATGTGTATCAAGCTGAACTTTTGAAATATCCTGCTCAGTTTTAAAAAATCTCAGTTGTTGCTTCTTGGTTTGTAATGAAAAATTGACATTCTTAGACTTCAAATAAAGTAATGATTAGGTTCCTATCGCTACTTCTTCCCCTCATGCAAAGAGCAAAATTCAGTGAGACTTATTGTAGACACATATATGCAACTAAGAGGATGGCGATATATTGTGAACAAGATCCCTGAAGGAATACCTTCTTCACGTAACCAGATTTTGCTTTTGTAACTGTGCAACATGACTACATATCCATTCTTAATGTGACTAAAGTCTGGCCTTCAAATGGCAGATTTTGATCAAACCTGCAAAAAACTAAAAATAAAAAAAATAAAAAATCTGTCTCCTTCTCTGAACTGCCCCACGATTTTGGGTACTCGCAACTGTCCTGGAAAGCTCGTAAGAACAAGCTTTCTCATGATGTGAGGCTCCTGGTATTTCCTGCTTCTAGTTTGGCTAGACATGCTGCAACAGTTGCTTTTCTCATGGTATTTGGGTGTAGCAGTTCACTCTAAATGGAAGGCCTAGACCCAGGTGCCCACAGCTTTTAAGACTGCAAGAAACTGTGTCCAAATAGGAGCTCAGCATGCCAAAAGGTTCCATCCTCAGTAATCAATCCAGTGTAGTGTGAGGTTGTTCAAGTTCTAGATTTAGAAATCTTGACTCTCAAATGTTAGCATAAGAGCTTAACAGGAAAGATGTAGTACAGAGAAAGATTAGAATGTAAATTATGTATGTTGAAAATTAGCTAAACAAAGCATGGTTTTGTCCATATTCTCTTTTGACTCGAGGCTTGAGATTTGAAGGGAACATGTGAATTGTTTTCAGTTCAGGTAGAACTACCCACCCACTCCAACTGGAATCAGAGCAGTCCTTTTCACTAAGTTCAGCAAAAACTGAATTGGCCTGTAATTCAGGAAAGCACTGAGACAAGGGAAAATACTTTTTCTGTTGTCTTCCTCTGGAGTGGGACATAATGGTTGTCTGTTCCTGTGCTATCAATCACAGTTTTGGCATTAAAATTAGTAGGAGAATTATTGAACCTGAAAGCTGTGAAATATTTCTTTAATATCTTGTTTTATCATCTTTCTGAATAAGGGAGCCAAGCTGCATTAATGGTTTTCTCAAATGTGTGCACATTACCATAAATCCTAGCTAGCTTCTGAAATGCTATTTCCTAACCTATTATTTTTTAAATTATGTTGTTTTAATATTAGTTTTCTCAGCAATTTCAATTAAGATGTAAGAGATATGACTCTCCCCAGTGGACTTCAATACATCAGGCAACTGGAAGTATCGGCTTTTTAATGAGACTGAGAAAGGTCTTGATGAAAATCTCAGCAAAGGAAATACTATGCTCTCAAAGTCCCAACACAGACATCCTGGCATTTGAGATCTTACAACAATCAGTATTGCTGTTCTCAGTATCTCCCTGAGCTAACAAGCAGCTTTTTTGCTGTGAACATGTCACAAGCTAGAATCTTGCCCACATTTGGGAGCTCCCAAAAGTCATAGCTGTCTGGCAGCGTACGTTAGACTCAATGAATAGCTCTGGTTGTCTCAACACAGCTCCTAGAAAAAAAGAAAACCTTTCCTTGGGGCACCAAGTAATAATGGCCTTGCTTGCTAGCAGTCACAGCATCACAGCCAAAGAATGCATGGCCATGGAAACTGAGCTCCCCTCCTGTCTGTCAGGGTGGGGATCCAGGTTGCAACTACAGCCCATTGGCAGGAGCCTGTGGGGAATGTCTGTGCTGCTGCTGCTGCTGCCTGCTCTCAGGACAGAGCAGATGTCGCTGTGGGTTGTGTCCTACATCCCTCATCAGAGGCAAGCTCACTGGAGCACTGTAGCTGCTCAGTACTGACGTGCAGTGTGTGCCGCCTCAGTGTGGTCTGTTGTAGGTTTTTATTTCCTCATGCCGCATGGAATGCCATAAAAGCAGTTGTGCTGCAGACAGGACTGTTATGGAAATTATTCCTGCTTTTTAATTAGCAAATGGGATGGCAAGAAATGAGAGTATTTTTTTCCTTTCCTTTCTTGCTGGCTTCCTCCAACACTGGAGAGCCAGGGAAAAGAGATATTTTTGGGATAATGTTTTCCTCTGCTGCTGCTGAAAGTTTATTTAGGCTGCTAGGTCGACTAATTTTCATCGTGGGAATAATTCTGCCTGAGGACAAAGGACTTAAGTAGGTCTATATACTCCACTTCTCAGCATCCAACCATGGGCATGCTGAGATCAGGCTGTTTCTGGTTTTGGTAAATACTTCAAGCCCATAACTATAGGGGGATACTAAAGAATGAAATTCATGCAGTCAGTATACTTGATTACTCTTAAAAATTATAGGGTAAAAAAACTGTAAGGATAGGGAGAATTTTTGCTTTAGTGTTTCCTGAGAGAACATTTGAGAGAACTTTTGCTTCTTCATAGGATTAAATATTTGAGCCTGATAACACTATTGGTGACCATCTTCTGACATGACTGTGCTTTTTGACAGAGTAACTCATACTCTGATACAAAGATCAGCTTTTTTCTTTTTCATTGTTCCTGTAGTACTGAGGCATCTACCTGCTGTGATGCTGAAAATACTAGCTCTGTTCTGTTGGTACTCCCTTGCTGTGCTGCAGAATGATCTGCCTACATCCAGATAGCATGAGCTTTGTTCAAGCAAACTGAAGGTTACAAATGATTTCTATTGCTCCAGTGCTCTTAACCAAGAACATCTGAGCAAGCCTAGCCCCAAAGAGTGTGCAGCCCAGGATCTTAATGGACTGCACATGAGTGATGCTGCAGTGGAAGTAAGGAGGACTGAGGTGCCTAAGGAAGGTGCAGTTACAGAAAGAAGATGTAGTAGCCAAGCCCCATGCTACCGCATGTGTAGCTGTGATACACTTTCACAGAAGACTGGTTATTTTAGGTGTTTTCATTGTGAATTTGGATCAGAAAGGCAGGGTGATGGATGATCCTATTTCTAAACTGTAAAGTTAAAAAGTCTACTTCTGGCTTAAGGCACATGATCATTTTGAAGACAGTTGCTGAGTTAATCGCTAATTCCGTTCAAGGAATTCTTGTTCCTTGACTGCTATTGATAATGTCTCATTGTGACATTTTTTTTCCCCTGTGATTTATGGTATCTTCTGAGCAGGTAAAAGACAACAAGGATAAAGAAAAAGCACCCAAGGAGGAGATGAAAAGTGTCTGGGATCGTAAAAAGGGAGTTCCGGAACAAAAGGCACAGAATGGAGAACGTGAACTCACTGCCCCCAAACTTAAATCTACTGAAAATGCTTTTGGGTAAGTTCCAGCTAAGCACACTGGTCTTTGTGTTAGAGTAGAGCAGGGGGCCTTCCTGGGGTCTCCAGTGAAAAGCCTTGTAGCAGCTGTGTGCAAGACTTAGGTTGGCACCGTCAGAGGAGGCTCTAGTGTTCACTGAGTGCTTAGGTCTGATTTAAGGCTGTTGGTTAGTTTTCTAGCAGGCTGCACCCATGTTTTTACAGTGATAAAACAAGGTACAGAAAACAGATGTAAATAGAACCTTGGTAGAAATTAGTGGCTTATTCTTCTTTGCTGGATTTTTTTCTTCCTTGAGAGACATTTCATTCCACTATCTGCACAGAGGCCAGTGATGACTGCATTCCAGATTTTGTGTTCCCTAAATTTTTAAAATCAAATTCATCCTGAAATTGGATTTCAATGATTTTTAGTTACACACAATTCCTTTTAGTAATAATGCATATCAGCATGAAGCACAATTCAGTTGGTAACTCTTGATAGCTAGAAATTCTCTTGATTTCAAGGCAAACCTTGTGGTTAATGTTTTTGCTATAAAAGTGATATTTTTCAGTTAGATGAGAAAATGTTCTTTTTTTTTTTTGTTATTAGAAATATTTTTTTTTTTCCTATGCACCTCTCTTTCTCTTTTACATTGGCACAGGCAAAAAGAAGGTTAAGCTCTCCGTGCACATTTAGAAATGTGTGGGACAGATGGATTTTGCTGTTATATCTCAGCACTCCCCTTGTGATTCTTCCGGGAAAATCAAACTTTCTCAAAATAAAATGCAGTTCAAAAGACCCTGGGGACACCCTGACCTAAGGCCAAAAGACAGAGAGAGTCAGGCAGCACGGAGATGGAGTAGCAGGAAATGGTCCTTCCTTAGAACTACCCTGCATCATGACTGGGGTCACATCATCAATAACATGAGAAAAGATTTCTGAAAATATTTTTGTTGTGTTCTCATTTGTTTCACTTCCTGTGGGAGACAAGCCTTGGAGGCAACATGTAGATTTGAGTTTCCACTCTGTTTTTTCTTTTTCTGTTTTTCTTTCATGATTTCCAAATGTGTGAAGAAGGATGGCTAACGTAAGGCTTTGTTTGGAGCTTTCTTCTTGTTTTTGCATGAACACATCAGATACTCGTTAAGAAGCATTGTAACTTGGCTAAATCTCAGTGGTGATGACTGAGAACAAAATAGGCTAGTGCAGGCTAAAGGAAAATCTTATCTGCATCTCATTTGTTCATATCAGTCAGAAAATTGCAGGAAAAAAAAGGCATTTTAGATCTTTCGTTTCTCATCTCCCCTCCTACTTACCTTCCTCTCCATTCTCACACAGGAATGCAAAAGTACTAAATATGAAGCAGTGCTTTTTTTTCCACATTATTCTGACTTTTTTTGGCTCCCACAAACCACTTCTTTCCTTTTCCTCCTTGTCTGAAAGCTGGCAACTGTCTTCACTTCTTAGCACCAAGGAGGTACTTATGAAATTCTTCCTCCACCCAGCATCTCAATACTAATTTTTCATTGTTGACAGTAAGGAATGGAGATTCCCAGAATCTTTTGAGAACAGAGGATTTTGTGGAGGTGGAGGAAAACAAGGAGAATGACTGCCAGTTTATTGTTTCCTGTTTCAGATTATGCAGAACCAGAAGTGAAAGGTTCTATGAGAATAAAATTAGCTAGAAACCTGAAGTGTTCTCCTTTGTAAGGAGGACACTTGAAGTCTTCAAACAAAAATCCTAAGACTAGATTATGCCTTTGTTTTTTTATGAGTTGAAAGTAGAGAGTAGCTGTCGATTTCTTTGAGGCTGTCTGCACTGAAGTCACTAAGGATTAACCTTTCTTGTGTAGTCATATAAAACAGAATGGTTATTTGTTAAGAGAAACAGGTCAAATATTCTCAGTTCTTTTAATTTTGAGTGTGAAGTATTTGCCCTGGCAAGTGATACCTTTGTCATAGAGTCATAGAATATCCTGGGTTGGGGGAGACCCGTAAGGATCACTGAGTTCAACAACAGGCTCCACACAGGACCACCAGAAAATTGGATCATTATGTCTGTTAGAAGTGACTTCTTGGATTTTTGGGGACCTGAAACTTGCAGGTCAGATTATCAGCTTCAGATAGCAAGAACAATTAATTAATTCAGTAATTAGGTTCCTGGGATGTTTGTTACAGAGGTTGCAACCATGCAATGAAGTGGGAAAGCCTTAAAAACAGCTTTTTAATGGCTTGGGCAGGATAGATGGATCTTTAGAAATAACCTGTGCCCCCTTTAAGTTCATGGGTTTTTGTAATCTCTGCAAATGATATTAGAAATATTTCAGGCTAAACACCCAAAAGCGTGCCTTAAACCACAGGAGCTGGTCCTCGCTTTGTTCTTTGAGCAGCCTAAGTGAAAATTCAAATAGTTTACAATATATTTTCTCAGTGTTTTAGTTTTATGTTTGTTTGTTTTTTTTAAATTAAAAAAGGGCTTGAGTTCCTTTCTCTAATTATACATCACTACCTGATGCAAACCCTTATTAGTAACTACTCACAACCACGTGACGCTTATGATGGAGGGTGATTTTATGGCTCTGTTTCGATGGGCTGAGTAACTCCATGGCAAAAACACATTCAGGATTAGGACCTAGAGCAGAAAAGGACTGTGATAAAGTAATATTAGAGAAATGTATACTATGCAGCTATAACTCTAGAAAATCAGGTGTGACAATGTCCTGGGGATACAGAAGTTCACATACCTCTGGACTTTTTTTCCTTTAGCTTTGCTTTGTGGTGTTATATATAGAAAAGCCTTTCCAAATAAACACATTTCAAAATGAATGTCAGGTCTTACCACACTGGTGTTGAACTTTCACAGATGAATTACAACAGCTGATAAGCACATCACAATGTCAGTTTGGCTATGCTGTTTTACCATATGTTTTTTTAGTATTACAGTTTCTAAATGATACATTCTGCCCTGCTGCAGCTGAGTTTTTTCCCAGTCAGTAATACCATGTGAGGGCAGAGTAATCTGTGTTAGCAGATCCTATTGTGATATTGAAACCACAGATAATTCAGCTCTGATCCTCCAATCTGTTTTATATGGCTAACCCCATCTGGATGAAAGATCTATTTGAATGAAGAGTGCCTTTGCAGGATTGGGTGTGATTCAGCAGACTGCAGATTTATGTATTTGTTCTTCATGTTGTCATCTCTAATCTCATCATCTCTAACAGTTATTGTTATTGTTGGAACACTTGATTTGTTCCGTCTTGTGGCATTTAACTCCACAACACTGGCTCCATTAATGAAGTTATTAATATCCAGCTTTTCTAAATGTCAACAGAACAGAGCAGAAAGATCTTTAAAAAAATCAGTAAGTACATTCCTTTTCTGTCCCTTGTGAATAGCATACTGATACCTCTGTGGTGCCTATCTCCTTGTCAGCAGTAACACTAAACATGCTCAGGGAGTAGACGTTTGACTAAACGCTGTTGTGGTAATTGTTTAACTAGGTGATACTATCTGACTCTGTTGAGAGCATGCACTTCACCTATACAAATACTCTCCCCCCACTCCTCACTCCTTTTATTCTTTCTGTCTGTCTCTCATATTAGAGTTGGCTGTAAAACTTAGGGTTTTCTCCTGTGGAAAGTTGTCATTAACAAATAATTTCCACTTCCTTAATCGAAGGTATGTTTTCCCTGGAAAATGTCAGCAGAAGTTCTGATGAACCTTTCTATTCATACAAGCTTGCTGAGTCCAAGCGATAGGTACTTTAGATTACGTAGGAACATTTTTAGGCTTTTAAAAGCATTTTATGTTTTGAATCGGTAAGAGTCTCACCACTCTGTTTCCTTCTGTATCTGGTTTGGTCCCCAAAGATACTTGCTAGGAAAATGGCCATGCAGTCCACCTTTCATTGACCCAAACAGTTGGAAGTCACAAGGTACCAAATCTGAACTATACAGTAGGTGTAGTAGGACAGTCCAGCCAAGACTGGCAATGTGCTTGTCTTCAAACTGGTATGGGCCTGGCGATATCATGCTGCAAGAGAAAGATTGTCTTCTTCTCTGGCCTGACCCTGGAAGTTTGAGCCCTCAGCTTTGTCAATGTTGTGATGCAGTGGTCAGAGTTGATTGTTTGTCTGGGTTCCAGGAAATCCAGAAGAATCGCCTCTTTCCTATCCCAGAAGACAGTACACATTGCTTTACCTGCTCAGAACTGGATCTTGAATGTTTTCTTTGACGGTGAATTCAGATATTGCCACTGCATGAACTGCTGCTTTGACTCTTGCTTTTAGTGGTGATACCGAGTTTCATCACCAGTAATATTGTGATTCAGAAAACCATTGCCTTTAGTCTGCTGTTTGTTCAATAGGTCCTGACAAAGTTGCATATGGTGTTCCTTCTGTTCTTGTGTGAGAATTTTTGGGACCCACTATGTGCAAACTTTGTGATATTCCAACATTGCTTCCATTGTTTCCAAGGCATTGAAACATTTATTCAGCTCCATGAACAGTTCCCTGGTCTGATTTGTGTGGATGTGCTGATCAAGAAACATTTCACTTTGTGGGGTGACTACTGTGCATGGCTTCCCAAATGTGGCTTGTTTTTCGTGTCACTATCTCCATGGTTGAAATGCCCCATTCACCGCCTCACTGTGCTCACATCCACAGTTTGGTCTCCAGAAATGTTCAGCAAGCATCAATGAGAGTCAGTGAGTGCCATTTTTTCCTCATGGAGGACTTTGGTGACACCTTTGCTTCATAGGCAACTCCATATCAGATGCCATTTTGTCAAACTGCCCTGTTGCTGCCACCTGTCACAAGACTGCAGATGTAATGGAACACTGTCAGGAAGGTTCAACCTCTACTGCCATACCATCAAAACCTACCTCTGATGTCATGGACCAACATCTTAAACTAGGAGGCATTACTTTCAGAGCAGGCCTTCAGTCTCCTCATGAAGATGCTGATCAGGTGCATCTTGCTGATGTTACCTGAGATGTTAAATATACAAAGCTTAGTTGTTGAGTTGTGATGAAAATGGAGGGGATCTGAGATGTCAGGCAGGATGGTCCAGCCCCTGTCTTGAGTACATGAGCCTGCTTCCTCACTGGCAGTGGATGGGAAACATGCTCCTCCAAGTGTCCAGACCTATTTGGCTCCTACCCCAAATGCATTGCTTTGAGTTTGATGGAGTTTACAAGGAGTAAAAGATCTTATAAGGAGTATCTTTGTGTTGCTGGTGAATGTGGGTTATCAGGTTGGCTCTGGCCAGGAAGAGAAAATTTGTGGTGCATTACCTCGTCTTTTCTTTCTTTCCCAGCCGCTCCAACTTGAAAGGAGCTGCAAATGCTGAGGCTGGCTCTGAGAAGCTGAAGGAGAAACAGCAGGAGGCAGCTGTGGAGCTGGATGAGCTGAAGAAAAGGCGGGAGGAGCGCAGGAAAATCCTGGAGGAAGAGGAGCAGAAGAGGAAGCAGGAGGAGGCTGAGAGAAAAATCAGAGAGGAGGTAAGCGTACAGGAGAAAGTATTGCTTTCTGATTTTAATTCCTCATTGTAACTCCTTTGCTTCCACTCACCTCAGATTAGATGGTAACTCTTTACAACAGTATCTGTACAGTACAAAGCAGTTAGTGAGGTTGGATATGGATGAAACTGTGCTTAGCAAAAGGGCAGAATGATACCACGGGAGACTTGCACATAGGTGAGGAAAGAGTATATGACAATGAAAGCAAGACCAAACTCAAACAAACCTACAGACCAGTGTGTGCTTCTCCTTCGTGAACCTGATACTGCCTGAGGTCTGTGTGGGGATTTGCTGGTGGATTTTGATTCTGGTTTTGTCCTTTGTTTGAGCCCTCTATTTGGATCATGTACTCTATCAGAATGGCTGTTTCTTCCTGTGTCAGGAGATGGTCTATCACAATGGATAGACCATATCACAAATATGCCATGGGCTTTAAAATTACCCCATTCCTCTAACCGACAGGTTTAACTGCAAGCATGCTGTATTTTGTATCAGTCAACCACATCACATAGACGTTCTAGTGAGAACCCAAGGTAAAACATTCAGGATACGAAGAAAAACTGCAGTTTTAGCCTCAAGGAAGACAAGGCTCTAATAATGTCTTAATTAGTCAGGATGCCATCTACAGCAGCTGCACATTTGTACTCTTTTTGGATAACATTTTGGAGACTCTTATAGCCACAGACTTCTTAATTTATTTTCAGTGTCTCTTTGATGTTGCACAACTTGAATTAGAAAGGATGTGGCAAAAATTCATCTGCTGCAGATGAACTGGAATGCTAATGTTATATACAGTTATGATGGGCAAGATCTCATTAGGAAGATATTTTTGCCTGTTTAAATATTGAGTACCCAAGCACATCTGTTTGCTTGTGCTTCCTTTGCCAAGAGACTTTATAAATAGAATTTTAAAATCTCTGGTGCATCATTAAGGAATCTTACTTGTTTGGAAAATAAGTGGTGGAAGAATAATAATAGTGCTAGTAGATAAATGCCAATTGCTTTAACATGCTAAGCTCTTTACTGTAGAATTAAATAGATGCTGAAATTGCACAGTGACTTACTGTGTGAAAAAAAGACTCTGCTAACCAGCACTCACAGTGGTTGTGCTTCAACTTGCAGTTCTGAAAGTAAAAACTCCTGTTGTCTCTCTGGAGGGGAAACTATAAGCATTTCAAGCACTTCACTTTTTGGGCTTCTATCAATTTTTTCCACATTAAATATTAACCTTGGCACAATTGCTAGAGAAGATGGAGAAAAAGAATACAAAGGTGAAACTTGAGAGTACAGAGAAACTGAATTTAGGAAGCAAAATGAGACTGTAGGATTTTTTGGTTCTTACACCATTTTAGACAAATAGTAGTCTGTACAAGCTGGTTGACCAGTTCACTTCAAAACCTGTTTGCTGTATCTTTCAGCTCATCTAAATGTTCCTCAGAAATATTTTTAAATACAGACACCTTTGCGAAAATTTAACATTAAGTTTCTGAAATTGAGTTCTTAATGAAATAATGTTTTTATAAATGTGCTTTGTTCTCTGTAAGTGCCACTATTTGGCAGTAAATCTGATGACAGGACTGTGAGGAGAGATTAAAGGAGCATGGAGTAATTGTCTTCTTCACTTAATACTATGATGTATTGTCACCAGCGTGTTACTGGCATTCAGACAGCATTCACTGAACTGTTTTGGCTAGCATAAAAAAAATCTATTAGATAATCTGATAAATTTTTGCAGGACAGCAAAGCCTTGTAATGGTGATGCAGTTTCTGAAAGAATAAATTAATACTTTTTAGGAGGAAAAGAAGAGGATGAAAGAAGAAATTGAAAGGAGAAGGGCTGAAGCAGCTGAGAAACGTCAGAAAGTACCAGAAGATGGCGTGTCTGAAGAAAAGAAGCCATTTAAATGTTTCAGTCCTAAAGGATCATCTCTGAAGGTAGCCTCCCTGTTAACTTCTGTATAGTACTGAAAAACTAATGGGTGTTGTAGTCCAAACCAACTACCCAACACCAAAGCACTGTGGAAATACTTGATATCATACGTGGGCCAATGCTTTGAAATAGGTCTTAGCCTAAAACCTGCAGCTGAAAGACTTCATTCACTGGCATGATTGAGGATTAGAGACCCTTTCTAAAAATTGTCTAGCCTGGGGGTTACCCAATAATGTCAGTAATGTCCAAAAAGGTTCATCACCTTCAAGAGGAAATGGGAGCTCAGAGTTGTGTTACTATAATAATTTCTCAATTTATTGTAGAACTGATTTGTGAGCTGGGACAGAAAAGATCACAAATGTTCTTTGTCTTCTTCCATATCCAGGATTACTTTCTTCATTGCCACATTACTTTGTCTTTTAATTATATTCAGCCTAAGTATCATTAGTTGAAACTGTCTCATATGGGAGGTCTATGTTATGCCTAATCCCCCCTCTGAAACAATGTCTGGAAATAGTGTGCTCAATTTCATTTTCTTACATAATATTTAAAAACAAAACAGAACCTTCTCTTGCTGCAGGAATTTCTAAGTGGTCTTCTGTGGCCTGTATTATTTTGCATGTCAGATAAATCATTGAAATGATCTTTCAGCATGGAAGAGAAATCTTGGTGCCAATGAAATTATTGGGAATTTTGTTTTGGTATTTATTCTAGTCTCCTTCTCAGCTCAGGCCCAAACTACAGATCTCTTTATCATTTTGACCTATCTTTTTCTTTTTTTGCTTTTGAGGTATTAGTCAAATAAAAATCCAAAATGTCTGTCAGAAAGGACCATTTAGTAGGACCTAGGAGGAAAAAGAACCAGGCAGGAGGTTGTCAGGTAGAAGCTTGCATCAGATCATAAATTGGATCTGCATGGGATGAAAAAATGCCATTAATGAGTGGCAAGCTGCATTTTGTCAGAATGACATTTCTGCTTACCAAGTTCACTCTTCTAACTGATGTGGAGCTTCAGTCCTATATGGTTTTGGGTCCTGTTCCAGCAAATACAGTAGCCAGATACTTTTGGCTGGACTTGACTTTAACTCCTCAGGCACATCTGAACCTGAAATTTGAGGACAGAACACATACAGCTGTAAATGAAGGTTGCCAAACTTCACAACTCTATCCTATTAGATAAACCTGGTCTTGCAATTTTGGTTGCAAAAGACTGTGTCAGGACACTATAATTGCACAGCTTCTTCCCAGTCTTCCTGAGAGGGCTTCTTTTTCTTCCTTCTGTTTCTTAAGATGCCTTTTATGACATACATTTGGAGCTTTAGTTCACAGATGACTCAGAAGAGAGAAAATTATACTTGAAAATGCATAATAGCAAGATACAGATCATAATTTGGGGGAGAGTGGGACAAAACAGTGGATTTGGCAGGAGGTTCATAGCTTTCAGAGAACTTTTGGATTGACGCTACTAGAAGTATTTTTAGAGGAAGGCTGGGATATTCCACATGTTAAGTATTTGAGGTTCATTTTTTTTTTATTATGATAATTGCTGCTTTTATAGCTTCGTAGCTAGGTTTTTTTTTTGTTTTTGTTTTTTTTTTGTTACAAAAACTGATATATGCAACTCTGCACATGCTTTTCTTTCTCTCAGTTTCTCTGGAAATTGGTGATACTGTACATATTTCAGACTGGTGTCTGTGGGTGGCCAGAATATGTATGTACTACTGTTGATCTTCATGCCCAAAACAGTTTCTTGGCCTTCTGTGGTCAATAGCTAAGGAGAAAATAATCTTGTTTTAATAACCTGATGCCAAACTCTGTTTTTTAGAAAAAAGTAACTGTCATCATCTTTTGTTTGGACAGACTTCTCCAGCTGGCCTAACCTGGTTAGTGTATAGCCTTTTCATTTGGTTGTTATGCACTGACCAAGTTATCTTTTGAGTGGTAAAGCATCTGGCATGTATTTTCTCCCTTGATAAATGTATCCTCTGGTTGGATGTGTTGTGAATCATGTGAGAGCTATAAATGCTCAATTGTGGGTGGGCCATTGGAATTAAGAAAGAAAAAGGTGAGGTTCAGTATTAGAAGACTGTATGGTACATGTGCACATTCTGACTTCTCCTAGATCTTTTTCTCCTGTATTCTTTCTGATGTGGTAAACTTTAGCGAAGAAAAAGAAGTTACTAGGAATGACTTGGGTGAAGAGAGCAGAATGTGTTTTTTACCAGGCGAACACTAGAACAAAGGAAAGAAGAGAGAGAGGCTGAAAATAGTATGGTATATTATCATCTTATGGACAGGGCATTAAGCATCCATCAAGCAAGGCATGGAATAGCATGATGAGCAGACTCAGAATTTGGAGACCAAGATACATAATTCATCTCCATGGATTACACAGTTTACATACGTAAAGATATAAACATGGACTTAATATAAATACATGTATTTAGAAAGTACTACTGTGGTTATCTAGTTTGGCCTATAACAGATCGCAGTCTTTAAGGTACTGAACAACTCCTTTTGTTTTAACTGTTAAGTAAATACTTCCCTAACAGCTTAGACGCTGTTTCAGCAGAACCACAGAGGGCACCACAGCTGGTTGCTGTCATGATCAAAACAGGAGTCTGAGATGTGGGATGGATTAGAGCTCTGCTGGCCCTAGAAGCTAGGTGACCGAATTTGAAGTGAATGGAATAGGAAAAGAGAGGTAGTGTTGACTGACATGGTACCTTCAGGGATTTTGCCAGTTAATTTTAGGGGAGTTGCAAGTGCTGAAGCATGGAGTCTTTCCAGAGAGGGCACAGTGGCTGGGTTTTTTCAGAGGTGACAGTAAGAAGGAAGGATGCAAAGTAAATGTAGGCTAGATTCATTCCTAGCTTAGAGATAGAGTAACTTGGATTTCTTAAGGTTTTGGATTCCCCATAGGCTCTAGCTGCAGTACCAAACCTCTGTGCTGATTCTGCTCTCCCTCTCTTTCTCTCTTTTTGTTTTTTTTTTTTTGGTCTTCATAAGAGCAAAGGAAAGAGTCTCTGGGACAGCCTTTGCTGCTCGCTCATCCACTCTATCTTATGCTCTCTCTAGTTCTCACAAATGGTGCTGCAGTAGGAGAATGAGATTTCCTACTCATTGTTTTCCTTTCTGTTTTAGAGAGGTTAATTTCTCATTTTTTCTTTCAGAAAGAGCATTATTGACATCTCGATCTCTAGTTTAATCAGGAGAGAATAGGATATTTCAGTACTGATTCTCCTCTGGTGATGGTAGAGATCTCCACCAGTACAGAAATGCAGAGGCAATTAGGTACTGAGGGGAGGAAGCAGCAGGAGGCCAGAAGCCTGGGGATATTTCCTGCTTTTGCTGCAGACATCTCCTGCCATGCATGGGCTGATATGGCAGCCAGCTTTCCACAAGGCAGCACTGGCAACTAAGTGAGAAACAGGACTTCTCAGGCTTGAGATTTTTTTTTTTTTAAGATCTGTCTGCTCATATCTCATTGTTGCTCACTATCTGAGAACTGGCTGGAAAGAATTAGACTCACTCAATCAGTGCTTTCTAGGAAATGATCTTGTTCTTGCAGCAGGAAAAGAGAGGGGCAAGGGCAGGATTTGTGATGCTTGTTTTTCTTTTCTTTGCTGCTGATAGCAACACTATAATCTGCCAGGTAAACTGGAGTAAGTTGTCCCATTCTGCACAGATGCTAGTGGGGAAAAAAGCCCAACAGCTTAAAGAAGCAAAAGAGAATGAGAGGCAAGGCTTGGGAGAAGCTATTTACACCCAGAGACTACCAGGTATCACACAGAGTGGATTTCCACCAGATTCTTCTATCTCTGAGACATGAGATGAAATTATAAGAAAGGGATTTCTGTTTTTATGCGTGTTTCTTCTTCCCTCTCTTTCTTGACACATTTTTTCTGAAAACAATTTTTCAGTATGTCAGTTTACAATAAATCTTTTTGCATAGTATCCAATACACAATTTTAAATTCCTAATAATCATTTAAAAACTATGCAAGAAACAAACATTGCTGGAAATATTTAGATGGTACGTGTTTCCCATGTCATTGGCTCAAACTGTGTATTAACTCATTCCTTTTTCATTCGGTTTCTGTTCTTGGAGGATGTACAGATGGAACAGAGCACACTTTGACTCCCACACTTAAATAGGATTTTTAATAAGCAACTTCTTGCACATCAGAGATCAAAATGCGTCTATAAAATATTTAATGTGCATAAATGCATACCTATATTGTTGTGTAACATCACGCTTAATTTATTTCCTGCCACCTGTGTGTGCTGTCCCTGTTGAGAAAGGCCCCAGTCAGCTGTAAACCTGTTTGTTTTGCATTTATGTCCATTGATGGCTGCTGCCGTGATTAGGGAACCTCGAAGCACTGAATAGGATGGAAACCATGGTGCAAGTTACTGCTTTGTAGGGATGCAGTTAAATGGCTGGGTACTTTTGTTGACACACAGTTATCATCAAGCTGTAGGCAGGAGCTAGTTCCTGGGCAGGAGAGGGTTTCATTTCATTTCATTTCATCTAAATTTACCAGCAGAAGAAAAGGTATCCATCTAAACATTTTGTTGTCCAGTCTGGGCTTATTTGGCAGTTGATAGACTAAGAAGTCAGCCTTCTTGGACAAGCAGATCCAAACTTCCTTAGGGTGAGGTGAGATCTCCTGTCTCTCCACTGACTATAGAGGGTAAAATGAGTAGTTTGGACTAAATGCTAAACTTTCAAGCAACCAAGGTTGGTGGGAGGGATGCAGCATGAGATCCCATGTTCTTTTTCTCAGTGGTTTAATTAGAGACTGGCAGGTGGACTTTTCAAAGTATGTGTGTTTTGTGCTAGAGGTCTGGAAAGCATTCCATGGTGACAAAACATAGTTCCAAAGTGTTTTACAAGATTTTTACTTCTTATCACATCTTGTGATAATCACCTTGCATTCCCTGTTTGTCTTACAGATCTATTTTGTAATATTGTTCACTGTATGTGTCAAACATTTAAAATTATTTGCATGGAGTTCGTGTGCTGTGCAGTAGTACATAAACTTTAGATATTGCTGTGCAGTCTAAATGTATTTGAGCTGTATGCTGAATGAATCTGTGTGCACAGGTGTGTTTGCAATATGTTCTTCTGTGCATGGCATGCAGAACTTTGAGGCAAATGCTCTACAAAACAAGCCCTTATCTGAATGTGCAGAAAATGCTACCCGTCCACACAAGGCACATGCTTCCTTAGGAAGAGGATCATGTCCAGCTCTCACAGTGACTTCCTAACTACTCTCCCATTTAACTTAATTTCTGGTTTGCTTCCCTATCCTCCTGTTCTGAGCAGTTCACAGCCTATTTTTGATACCACAGCAAGTGCTCAGAGTGTTGTTTCCAGAGGGTAAGGAATAGAATCATAGAATCATAGAATCA
>NW_024885344.1:12579129-12594157 GCF_019232065.1 Centrocercus urophasianus
CACTGGAACGGACTGCCCAGGGAGGTGGTGGAGTCACCGAGCCTGGGCAGTCCGTTCCAGTGCCTGACCACCCTTTCTGAAAAGTAATACTTCCTCACGTCCAACCTGAATCTCCCCTGCCGTAGCTTGAAGCCATTCCCCCTGGTCCTATCACTAATGACACGAGAGAAGAGGCCGACCCCAGCTCACTACAACCTCCCTTCAGGAAGTTATAGAGAGCAATGAGGTCTCCCCTGAGCCTCCTCTTCTCCAGGCTGAACATTCCCAGCTCCTTCAGCCTCTCCTCACAAGCCCTGTGTTCCAGACCCCTCACCAGCTTTGTTGCCCTCCTTTGAACACGTTCCAGGGCCTCAATATCTTTCTTGCAGTGAAGGGCCCAAAACTGGACACAGTACTCGAGGTGCGGCCTCACCAGTGCTGAATACAGGGGAACAATAATAATAATAATTCCATGTCTTCTTACTATGACCTCAATAATTCATGTCCCTCTTCCCCATAGGCTGTTCTCTTAGCACCCATGCCAGCCAGGTTTTCCTGCTGTATGGAAATGTCTCTCCTTTATGAACAGAAGAAGTTTTTATAGACTCTGGTGTCTAGCTTATTTTAAACGCTTTTAAGATCTGTCCCTTTTGTAAGATTTCAAGTGGAATCTGAGTTGATCTGAACTAGAAGCTGCTGTAATTGATTTATAGTGTTGTTACCTGGAGCTCTGGCTCGTTGGGATATTCCTTATCGCTCTTCCTACAAGCCAGTGTTTCACTGATGCAGCTGTGGGATTTACCCCTGCATGCAGGGAACGGGAGAAACCAACAGCTCGCATTGACACAGCGCATATTTTGGTTACTGCTGTTTATGGCCCAGAAATCAGTGCTTTGGGAAACTTTTCATACTATACTATAATCAAGGTGAGGTGAGGTGATGTGTTTTAGCATCATAAATCCATCTAGTCGCTTTAAATCAAATTTACTTGCTTTATTGCAACGCTGATTATGTTTCCTTCGGGAAAAAACTAACTTGCTCACTGTGAGGATGCAATGGGAAGAGCTGCCGATCTGCGTCCCTGTTTGTGTGCATGTGTGCTGCTGTGCTCTGCAGCTCCTCTTTGGTGTATTGCTGCCATCTTGTGAAAGTGAAGTGAAACAGCTGGTGCATGTTTAAGCAAAAGCCCATTTTTCTGCCTCGGACTGCATTGAGATCTTTTATTGGTAACTAAAACTCTTATAAATTACTCTGTAAATTGTATGTATTTGTTAAAACTTTAGAGGTGCTTTCAAGATGGATGTGACACTATCTGGAGAGTTTTTCCAGTTGACTTATTGGGCAAATTCTACACTGCTGTGAAACACCTGAGTTTTTGGTCATATGATCTAAAGAAGGAAAACATGCATGCGCTTTGATGGGGTTGGTGTATGACTGATGAGTCTCATACAGCTTTAATGCTAAAGGGCACCAAGGAGAACCTTGTAAAGGAAGGGCTCTCACTGTCAATGTTAAAGCGATTTGAGAATGGGCAACAGATACTGAGAACAGGGAATCCCTAGGAGTATGACCAGGCTAATTAACAGTCATTTCTGTTCCCTGGAGTGGCATGTTTTTGTATTCTTGCATGAAAGTATAGAGCCTAGACAAGAAATAGAACAACATGATGTGGAAGAGACTTGAGGAAGTTGATTTTTTAAAGTACTTCTGACCCGGAATGCAAACATATTTTTCTATCATGGAATGTTTTAAAACTTCATTTAGGGAGGCAATCTTCATGTTTTCAAATTTTCAAGAGTTTTGGTATTAGTTTTATGATACCTTCATGATTCTTTTTCCCTGGAAATGCTACGATATTTTCCTATATGTGGAATAGAAAATGATGAAATGTAAGATACCAGTTTGTACAGTAGTAGCTGGTAGGTATCGACTCCACAGTGACACTGCTGAACATGAGAAGTCTGATGGCTTTATTTTTTTGAGCTCAGATTGTTGATGTCTTGAAAAAACATGCATGAGGAAGAGTACGTGGCTGAGCTCTAAACCTGGACAAGTCTGATATCTCTCAGACAAACTTTATTCAATTTGCTGTCTCCCTCAAGAGGCATACACCTGTCCATGTGGAGGAGATATGCGGAAATTTAGCAGTTTTTGTGATATCAACCCCTTTCATAAGGACAGAGCACAGCCCTGCAGAAAGGGACTTGGAGTCCTAGTAGATGGGATGCTGGATATGCGCCAGCAATGTGCTCTCACAGCCCAGAAGGCCAACTGTATCCTGGGCTGCATCAAAAGAAGTGTGGCCAGCAGAGTGAGGGAGGTGATCCTTCCCCTCTGTTCTGAAGTGGTGAGACCTCACCCGGAGTACTGCATCCAGGTGTGGAGTCAGTCATGTGGAGTACAGGACAGATGAGGACCTATTGGAGCATGACCAGAACAGGGCCACTGAAATGAAGGAATTTAAGGAAGAAGTTTTTTACTCTAAGGATACTGAAGCACTGGAGCAGGTTGCCCAGAGAGGTGGTGGATGCCCCATCCCTGGAGATACTCAAGGTCAGGATGGATGGGGCTCTGAGCAACCTGATGTATCTGTGGGTGTCCCTGTTCACTGCAGGGGGGTTGGACCAGATGGCCTTTAAGGGTCCCTTCCAACTTAAACAATTCTATGATTCTATAAACTTCTTTCCTTTCTGCATTGCTGAATTTAAACTCTTGTTACAAATGAAACACTGCAGAATACACACAATACAAATTCATTAATGCAGAAAATTATATCCATTCTTAATGCATCTGTTGAGGCTCCCAATTACAAACCTCTGTGTGTGTCTGTGGTGATCTCTGTAGAAATTCATCTCTTTTAGATTGATCTTTTGTCATTTAAGATGGTGTTTTATTCTGGCCTTGTACCAGTTGCCTGTGTATTACCTTTAAATTTGTAACTCTTGTTTCTTTCTCTTATAGATAGAAGAACGAGCAGAATTTTTGAACAAATCTGCTCAGAAAAGGTAAAAAAAAAAAAATAAAAAAAAAATCCAACAGATTATAGATTCAGTCAAAATGTTTAATCAGAGTAAATAATAATTTCTTTCTCTTTTCTGCTCACTACAGTGGTATGAAGCCTGCCCACCCGACAGCAGTTGTCTCAAAGATTGACAGTAGACTTGAGCAATACACTAGTGCAGTTGTGGTAAGTTAATTCCGGGTCACAATCAATGACTTTATTTACTAATGGCTTTTAAGATTCAATAATCACCCTATATTTTACTTTAAAACATCAGTTTAAAAATATCAGTTTTTTTTTTTTTTTTTTCTTTTCTTTTACCAGAAGCTCTTTTCAAAGAGACTCCAAAAGCAAAATGCTTGGGGCATGCCAATATCTAACCTGTATATATACAATTAAACATAATCTTTGATTCTTGTCTTCCCTTTGAGGCTGCAAAATATACTGTCTGCTTTGTAAGCTTGGAGAAGCCCTTGAAGGATTCAGTCAGCATCTCTTGAGTGATATGTGTACCTAGTCCATCAGCAGAGAGATGGTAGTCATCCTGAGCTAATTTATTTGGGGTCACTTAGTGGCTAATTTAGGGGACCAAGGAACTGGGCCTGTTTTGCTTACTGCTACTTCAGAGTGAAAATCTAGAGCAGAGAGAGACACTTCAGTGAATTAGGAAGATATGAAGTGACAAAGAAGAAACAGGTTAATGATAATGAAGTAGGATTCAACCCCAGGTATTTTTGACAAAGAACAGCTAATGATGTTCTTTTAAACCAGCATATGTATTTTTTTATTTTCATAGTTCAAGAAAAAGTAGTTTTTTATTTGCTTATTTATGAACTATTTTTGTAAGTCAGTGAGTACAAATAATGTGCAAGCTACTGGTTAATGTAGCAGAACTGAGGTGATAAGTATAATGGGAATAAAAAGATTATTAAAAGGGATATTATGCTGATAGCTCCATGTAAGTTTCTCCTCTTATAAAAACTGTGTTATAAAAAATGTTCAAGAATTTTGAAGAGAAGGAACAGGCTATGTTTGACCTACTTACTTTGGTAACCATGCAAAAGACAAACTGCCAAAAAAACCTAAATCAACACCCACCCAGCCCACTCCTAAAAAGCTGACATAATTCCAAATATAATGTAATGACTTAAATTTGCCTCTGCAATCACAAGCTGTGAGTTTAAATTGTTTGGGGCAGCTAAAGCGTATCTAATGACAGATGATGAAGTCTCCTCTGCATAACGATTTCCCTATTGATGTCAGGGAAAGAGACTGACAGTATGTCAAGTATGACATACTGATATGGGTACTGGTAAGGGTAGATAACAGCAAGACAAGGGGAAATGGCTTTAAGTTGAGGGAGAGAATATTTAGGTTGGATATCAGGAGGAAGTTCTTTACTATGAGAGTGTGAGGTGCTGGTACAGGCTGCCCAGAAAGGTTGTGGATGCCCTGTCCCTGGAAATGTTTGGGGCCAAGTTGGATGGGGTCTTGGGCAGCCTGGTCTGATATTAAATGGGGAGGTTGGTGGCCCTGCATGTGGCAGAGGGGTTGGAGATTCATGATCCTTGAGGTCCCTTCCAACCCTGGCCATTCTGTGATTCTGTGATATTTGAGTGGTATGACTCAAAAGAAGACAAATCAAAGCATTGGAGCAGTTACATTCAGATAAGTGCTTTTCTGCAGCCTTTAGAAGTGTAAGAAATGGAAAAGTCTGCATTATTGTAGTTTTCATAGACTCTTGTGTCAAGGATGCCTGACCAATGGCAAATTAAAAAGAGTCTCAGCGGCATCTTTCAGAAGGATCTCCATCTCTCTCCATCTTTGTGTGGTTACTGCTAGAACTTACAGCTACTGCATTCCACAGCACTTACTGCAAATTTGGCTCTTAATGCTAACTGCCTCAATTCTTTTGCAGGGCAACAAGGCTGCAAAACCAGCCAAACCAGCAGCCTCTGACCTTCCTGTTCCAGCTGAGGGTGTCCGTAATATCAAGAGCATGTGGGAGAAAGGGAATGTTTTTTCATCACCTGGGGGAACAGGAACACCAAATAAGGTATGTATTTAATTTCACGTGGTGATTATACAAACTTATATCATGGGCCTTATCTTACAGTTCTTGTTGAGCAAGCCTGTCTGCTTCTGTTGGTATCACTAGTGAAGAATATCACAAAGGATCTTAAACTCGTCAGAAGTCCACAGAATGATGTTGCTGCAATATTGAGTGCAACTGAAGAATTTAGTGACACACTGTGCTAAGTTATGAGACATTCCAAAGTCACATCAGATATCTTAGACAAATTTATCTGGGTAGTTCAAGCTGGGTACAAAGAAATTCTTTGTGTTGGGAAAGATTCTTTTTAGTGGCACAGTAGGATTAAACAGACAAACTACTGATGTTTTATAGATCATGGATAGAAGCATTTGTGAGACATTTATCTACTCTACATAAATTCTTAAAGCCAGATTTCCTTTCTATAAATTTATGTGAGCTCATGAGAATTCATCTCAGCTGAGAAGCCAAGCCATAGACTAAAGGAGGATACTTACAATGAGCGAAGAAATTTTGATAATTTGTTCTAATCTTTAAAGATTTCTTCAAATGATAGAACTTTTAGCCCAGTTAACTCCTCTATTGTATGTTTCTTGAAAAAAAAAAATGATTGACAAACCAAAAATGTAGACAAAATAACTTGTTGGTGCCCCTTCTTCTTTAGGCTATTTTTTTTCTCCTTAGAGATTGAAGTTACGACCGAAATAGAATGTTTGTGTCTGAGGTTTATTTTTGGCTTTATTTTAGTTAGCACTTAAAATAAAAATGATTCTGTCAGACCACATTTATCTTCAATGAAAACTAGAGGGAAGCAGTACTGTGTAGTTCATAGCGGCAGTATCTTCAGAGTAGGCAGGATGACGACTCTCAGCCGTAACCTCGGTGAGGTTTTCTATATTAAAGATGTTTGGCTTTCCTTTGAATCCAAAGCATTCAAAATATATCAAAAGCTATTCTGAAAGTCTTCTGATAAGATTTTATTATTTTGTAGGAAACTGCTGGACTGAAAGTTGGTGTCTCCAGTCGTATCAACGAATGGCTAACCAAGACCCCAGAGGGTAATAAATCACCTGCTCCAAAACCTTCTGTAAGTTAACCTGCAACAATCTCTTCAGTAGCTGGGTTCTCTCCTGGGACAGAGGTGATGACTCTAATTAGGTGCTTCCCTAATTGACTAATGGTCTTTAGAGGAACATTACTGTCCATCCTCTCTTAGAAGCTCACAGTGGCCCTCTCACTGTTAATTTTTGGACAGTCAGAAAAGAGGTTAGGGAACGGGGTGATTCAGATCTTAAAACTGAGGGGTGCTTTAGAGACACAGCGCTCCCCTAGCAGAGGAGGACATTTCTGTCTGTGAAGGCCTTGTTAATTCAGGAATTACCAGACATAGACTTTGAATGAAACACTTGTGCTTTGGCCTTTGCCCCATAAAAATCTTCCGAGTAATTTTGTAGACATAGCTGAAAAACTGTAATCCTTTTAGGGCATAAATGTCATTCCTAATGAAGGCCCTTTACCCTGCCTATTTCTTCAGCAAGTATGAGAGCAGAAAATGTGAACAAATGAGTAAAGTAAGAAAATGAGAAGCAGCAGTGTAGATAAGGAAAGGAGCAGAAACAGGTAATTGTCGGGTAGGTAAGGGCAGAGATGAGGAACTGAGGCACTAGCTGTACACTTCCCCAAGGGGAATGGAAAGACATCATTTCAGCTTTGGTCTTTTATTAAGTAACTGGTTTCTTCCCATATCTCTGTGTAGTTTATTTCTGCTAGTTCACTTGCCCGTTACAAAAGATGCAGCTTGACATACGCTTTCTTTATTCATGTGCTTATTTGTACCAAAGAAGAACTTGCAGTTTGTGGTGTTGTCCCTTAAATTTGTATTTACTGATTGCTGCATAGAGACTGTGTCTTCATGGAAAGTAATAAAAAAGAAGTCATTATGGTGGCTGTATTTAATTGCAAGTGTTGCAATTAAAAAAAAGCCAGTACAGAATCTGCCTCCGGATTTTCTAAGTTTCATCTTTTAGATAACATAAAATTAACCTCTAGTTTTCTCCTCAGACAACTGTTTCTATCCATGTCTTCATTTCCCTCTTTCTCAATAGATTGTTCTTTCTTCTTTCAATATCTCTGCTTGAAGAAACCTGCAGTCCTCCTCCTCTTCTTTGTGGGTCTCTTTTCTAAGTTGGTCAGGTAAATCTGTCTGTAACAGACCTTGAAGAATGGTGTATATCTGTGTGGTTTTTATTTTTTATAAGGCTAAATCAAAGGGAAACTTACAATTCCATATTACTAAATAATTCCCTGCCACATTCCCTCACAATAAATAAATATTTTGAAGTATTTGAGAGCAGACATGCAGACAGTCCAATGCAGTTTCGCTATCTTGTTCTCCCTCTGTTACTGCAGAACTCACTTTCTTCAGGTCTTAACCATATCTGGTTAATCTATGATTTCACAGCTGGGCTCAAACGCCCCATTTAGAGGTATTTGTGCATCACTCAGCGTGTTTCTATGCTAAGTTAGAAATCCTCATGTGCAAAAAACTCAATGGACATTGTACAATGGAAATTCAAACAGACATGAATGACTACTGTGTTAAATCTTGAAATGTTTATTTAAGAATGCAGAGAAGGATCTGCTGAATGAAAATATAACTCCATTTTAAAATTATTGTTTTAATGAAATGTTTTGATTCTGATTTAACGTACTTGAGAGAAACTTGCTTAGAATTCCTCCATAACTGAAATATTATTTCAAAGAATTATATGTTCCTTAAAAAAGTAACTTTTCATTGTACTGCCTGGGATGAAAGCAATACATTACAGCCTGTCTGTGCAAAAACAAATAGATGCAGCAAGATTTGGTGTTTAAGCATGTATAAATGAGAAGAGATTTATACTTGATGAACAATATAATATTTACCACTTATAGATGGTCCTCCACTCTTCTTGTGAACAAGTCAACCTTTCCTTTATCAAATTAAGATAAACCTGGAGTAAAGCTTTTTTGTTATGTTCTCTGACATTAATTTAAAAATCCAGGATTTAAGACCAGGAGATGTATCCGGCAAACGTAATCTCTGGGAGAAGCAGTCAGTTGAAAAGCCAGCTGCTTCTTCTTCAAAGGTAACACATTTGCGCATGGTTAAAATGTTGATGTCTCTGTGTGAGGCTTTTTGTGGGGTGGGGGAGGCACTGTTAGCCATACTGTCAGTCAGTTGGAATTAGACCTCTACATGTCTTGTGTTATTAATGTACCTTCTTATCTATAAAAGTGCAGTTCAGTGAGGCACCATAAGCCGTAGATAGCACATAGCTTTTATATTTCTATTTGGAAGAACTGAGTTGTGCTTGGAACTATGCCCTTAGAATTGGGACGATTTTACCCCCTTTTATAAATAACTTTTTTCCACATTCAACTTTAATAAGGGGTTATTACTTTTTCAAACAGGTAACAGCTACGGGGAAAAAATCAGAGACTAATGGTAAGTAATTCTAATAATTCATCTGCCTATTAAAAAGAAAAAAATGTTGGCACATTTTTGTACAGACACAACAGTTCCGGGTTTTTAAAACACTACAACTGTTAACGGTGATGAAAAAAAAAAAACCACCTTTCTTTTCCTTTGCCAAAAAAGGGGGAAAAAAGCTACATTGCAGTATCTCCAAAGTACGGCTACCATTTTGAGAAATAAGCCTGAAACATCTGGGAGGGCTGAGGACAAGAAACTCTCCAGCTATGTTTGCAAGTACTGTGCGAGTGACATCGCATCAAGGTTGCTATAGCTGCACAGCACCATTAAACTGAGATGTCTGATGAATGGGATGGTCATTTAACTAATTGCAGCAAATACCAGGCATCTGGGAAAGGCTCTTTTAAAGGCTGCAGAGAGAATGGATATACTTTTCACAAGTGGAAAGGGAGAAGCCAAAAAGCAAAGCTATTGTGGCCACATCGTTTGAGCAAAAGTAATAGTATAGTAATAAGTAATATAGTAATAGCAATAGTAATAAGATCTCAGCACTGCTGAGAACAAGCCCTGTATCTGATTTTAAGTACTGCCACTGGGCAATAATGAAGCTTGCTGAAAACTCTGCAGTGTTAGTGTTTGAAAATTCACCTTGCTGGTCACAAATCCCATCTGCACTGGCACATCCTGATGGGGATGGAGCTCAGATGCACTCAGCAGTGTCACTGCTTTTGCTGGAGCTGTGCATTGGTCTTTGCAAGACAAAAAGAGTCTTACTACTGTCATGCTGAAATTACTAGTCTAGGAAACAACTTAGTTGTAGGTCAAGAAGTCACTGAAATTCTCCTCCTAGCTTGTATGCACTCTTTTAATTTTTGCTTTAATCTAAGACACTCCAAAGAAAACCAATTAGAGGAAATATATGTGCCTAAGGACCACTTGGGAAGAATGGAGATTTACTGGTCAGCATTAAGATACCTTGCAATATCCCTTGATTTATTTATTTTTTTTCATTAGGAATGAAATGATCAAATGTAGAAAACTTTTGCTATGTTTCTTTTTTACACATTCTTCTTCACCTTCATCTGTGAAGCAAGAGCTATGCTATGCTTATGGATGATTTTTTGTCAGCTTAGAACTGCACAGAAATAGAATTGACTTCCACCTTCTCTTCTTTTTCAAACTGTAGTGTTCAGAGGGCTTTTTCCAGGCTTGCTCAGTGTTAGTGCAGCTCTGTTCCCATAGCTGTGCCATTGAAACCCCACAGGAGCAATCCAGCTGAGTAGAAACAGCGAGGCTGAGCCCTTCTCTAAGGCTGAGATGAGGGCTTCAGCAGAGGAACAGCAGCAGAAGGCTTTCAACTGTTGGATTTCTGTTTTGCTGTGGACTTGGACTGTGTGTGCCCAGCACTGTAGCTTTTTATGGTAGCAACCCATGCATGGCTTGGGAGAGGTAATGTGCTGGGTGCAGAATGCACTATCTTTGTGGTGGGAAGCTCCTGGGCTGCTTCCCAGGACTGCTGGAGATGAGGGAGGCATCCCAGTGAAAACCTGCTTGCCTTCTTGGAAACCATCTCTGAAAGAGCCCAATACCCAAGCACAGCAACATCCCAGTCATGTCCTGCCTTCTGCCATGCTATGCTGTGTGTAAATCTAGTCATGCCCTCTCTAGTTCAGAGGTACGTTCGGGTTATTTCAGGCCATCTTTAATCTTTCTTTCTCTCAGCAGGTTTGAGACAGTTTGAGAAAGAACCGTAGAAGGCTACTAAAGATGCTGGACCAATCAGTCGGGGGAAAAAAAAGAAAGAAAAAGTGCTAAATTGTTCTTTTTATATTTATGTTTATTTACCAAAATGTCTTTTTGCATTATCCCATTTAAAACCATGTATATTAGCACTATATTTAATAGTCAATCTAGACATTCATCATAATAGTACTGCCTTTGCACAAGAACCTCTATTCCTAAAGAAACCCATGCTGTGAAATATACAGACTCTCCTACTGACAGTCATAACTAACTATGGATCGGAACAGTGATTTCAGCTGGCATAAGAGGTCAACCCAAAATGCATTTAAAGTGAAGTTGCTCAAGAAAGGTGTGCAGTAAACCTATGAAAACAATGGTTACTTTTGGAATACAGAAGTCTTTCCTTCTGCACTTTAGACTGAGGCATGGAAGAAATATCTTTAGTTGACAATGTAATGTTTTCTGTAAGTTGCCCATGTCATGAGAAATACTGCATCAATAGCTTGTTTAATTTTTTTGTTTTGTACTTTTTTTTTAAAGTATCAATTTTTCCATTCTAGTTTAAGTTAATGCATAAATTTGGATGATTATGTTAGCTGACAGCGGTACTGATATTTCTTTTTGTTGTTAGTGACTAGTAATTGATTGCAACTTAGAATATATACACACATAGCTTCACAAAGTTTAGCCTAAAGGCACTACTAACAGTAGAATGCTTTAATAAATGCTAGAGTATTATATTTAGTAATAAACATACATAATTAGCCAATATCACAGCTTTAAAAAGATAAAGACAAAATCACACACTTTCCTATAGTAAGATTTCATAATTGCCATTAGAGGTATGGCAAGATAAGTTTTAAAAAATTTAAATGTCAATTGCCCAGGAATGGGTAATTAAAAAGAAAGTTATAGTTTTTAAAAGAGGAAAAGGTAAGGGTATAGAGGGTCAAAAATAGGTCACTTGTATAAAACATTGTAGTTTAATTTATATAAAACTACCATAATTAAAAAGTGAAATAAAGCACAGTTGGAGCTTGTTTCAAATGACTGTACACTAGATCTTGCCATTCATCAGTGCCGTACACCAGGTCCACCTAAATGAAGTAAACCTCTATCTTTGTAGTGCTTCTTTTTAACTCTCTCTCCCAAATATCTTCTTTACAGACGTTTTGATTTGTATATAGTAAACACGTGGCTATATGATGTCAGCTGGGTTTGAATGTACATGCCATACAGTTTAGCATCGACATCCTACAGTGTATGGATGGCATAAACTGAGCAGCTGAAGTAGCCCCCGAGTGTGTTGTTAACAGCTTTGTTGTGCATCGAAACTAGCGGGATCTCCCTTTCACCACTTCCATCTCTTACAGCATCTGACTTCTTAGTAACAGAGAAGAACCCAAAGATGAGCTTCCCTGCTTGGCTGAAACATCTTGTTTACATAGAGATGCGTGTAGTTATCTGTAGGGGGTGAAACTATGCCTGACATTGTCTATGAGTTGTCATGTTTTTTGTGTGGGGGTTTTGTAAACACTCTTCTGAGTCTTTCAAATACATTTGATAGCTGCAATAAAAATGATTTGTTCAAACAATGTACTCTGAAACCGCATTCACAATAAATGGAATATTTCCATCAGCAGCCCCCTGTTTGTTAATGAGTAGGAATTGCAACAGTTGTCGCTGAGATAGGAATCCCCTCTAAGGCCGTGTGAAACAAGGCGTCATTGCCATGAAGCTCGAGGGATGCATTTCCTGATATATACCTCGTACACATCCTACACCAGACAGCTATGCCCTGAAATCATCAGCTTTACTGTATGTATTCTTAAAGGGAGAAAAATAAAATAATTATCTTAATTATCACATTTGCCAGTGTGAGACAACATCCAGAAGTCAACATGCCTAGAAAAGCAGGTACTTGACCTCAGGCATGGCATCTGCGTTGTGAAATGTTCTCTGTGTGAGCTGTAGTGTGTGCAGTGTTTCTCCTGCTTCCCTGGGTGAGGCAGCTCAGGGGGGATGTGCTTCCAAACCTGGGCTGGAGTAATGCTTTTCCTCGTTGCTTTTTTTTTTGCTTTTAGGAACACATCGTCGTATAAGTGGTTCCTGGCTTGTCCCCTGAACCAGAACCACCTCCCCATGGCATCTGCTGCAGAGAAATCCCTGTGATGGGTCAGTGGCATTGCGTGTTGTGTTGGTATTTTGATGCTATGGTGAGGAGATGATTTTTGAGACACTACCCAATTGGCACCTTAACTCATGCCTTACTGCTGCTCACCTGGCATCCCAGTCAGACTTTCTGTGGTCAGTGTGCTGAATGCCACAGAACAGACTTTTAAATTCAGCCTTTGCTTTGGTCTAGTATCATCTATCTGAAAACATTTAAAGCGATTTTGAGTCTACTTCAATACTTGCATTGGTGTTTTTAAATAAAATATATATTTTTTTGTATTTATCTTAGATAAAGCTAGAGCCTGTTTGGATAGACTGTTACCAGCAGAACTGCAAAAATCTAATTTTGTTTGAGATTTCTGGGACCTGTGATCTGCTGGGTCTATTTTCTTGTGAGTTATCACTGCCCGTGTTTCTGTCTCACTTTTTCCACCTTTACATTGTACAAAAAGTTGATTTCTGGTTGTTCAGAGGAAGGTCCGTTTTAGGTACAGCTCTAGCCTGTTTGATACCTAAGTCCCAAATTAGTTCCTGGGACAGGAACCATAGGAGCCTTTCCTTCCTGTATTAAAATTTGAAAACCAGACTTCAGGTGTGTTTTTATAATTGACCACATGAAAAAAAATCTAAGTGTCAGACTGATGAAGTTATTCAGACTTCTCTTTTTTTGTTTGCTTTTACTCAATCTTTATTCATATAAAACTTTAAAGCATTAATTATTCATACTGTAAAAATCACAACTATATGAAAAGCAAAGTAAATAAGCACCGCATTCCTCAACAGCCACTCATGAGCCAGTAAGGCTTACTGCACTGAAAACAACATAAAAACTCTGGTTACTTACGAGGGTTTTCTTCATTTGCTAAACATGTTTTCAGTTAAGCAGGAGAAGGAAAAACAGAAATGAGACGTTGAGTTAAAAAAAAGAAGTAAAACCAGATTTCTGCTAAACCTCTCAACAAAAGACCCATTCCCATCGATGCGTTCTTTCACCAGCTAGCGGTGTCCTCCTGAAAAAGAAGGACAAGTGACCACTCCCAATGGCTGTTGAGTACAAAAGAAGAAATCAGGACACAGCTATAGAAGTATTACATAGATATAGAAGCTATTAGAACTCCCTAATCCAGAGGGTTTGCGGTGGAGGATGTGGATGTTGCTGAAAGTGCAGGTGTTAATACTCTGCACTGAATGGGTAGTCCTTGTGATTCGCAGACCTAAGAAGAGAAAGAACTTGGTTATTTAAGTGTTGGACCAGGTGTCTTCAGCTGCATTTCTCTACTGTAGTCTCCATTCTTCACTGCCAACATACGCAAGCCTTGCAGCTGGTAGCTGTCATTAGTAGTAGTAACGGCTTGAGAACAAGCATATGAAACAAGATACTGAATGGAAGGCCCTGAAAACTCTTCCTCCTGGTGTCCATTGCAGGAAATGTCTTGTTACCTGACCTCTAGAGTTTTACATGAGAGACCTCTCATGCTTTCAAGATACAGGGTATGAAAATACAGAGACAGACAGGCCTGATGGATAATAAAGATAATAAGGAACATACTGCAGCACTGGAATCGCTCTCCAGTTCCTGTTAAAGTTGAGGATGACATCCATCTCCTTTTTAGACAGCTCGAAGTCAAACACCTTGTGGAAAAAAAATAAACAAGAAAATGCTCTTTTTATTTAAGTTCATAAGTAGTTGGATACTGTGTGCTTCTTTCATTTGTTATAGCTTCGGTTGGGAATATACTGCACGCACACTAGAAGAAGAAAAATCATCTTATTTCGCAGCCAAACAACAGTTTACTAATTAGTCCTTTTTCTCTGAAGTGCTGTTCGAAGCAACATCTCATAGTTCTAGGTGATTGAATGCAAACACCACTTCCATTTGCACTGTAATACATCATCAGAGAATTTAGGTGCTAAGTGTAGATTACTCCATGCGTCAAATACTGGAGCAGTAAATATTTCTGCTATTACAAAGGACTCCTGGGTACTAACTGCAGATCATTATCTCACAGTAAATGTCATCTAAGGATTTTTGCTGATGGTTAACAGAAGAAATGAGTCCAAATTTTGCAGCATGAACTGAAAGTAACAGAGATACAATCTGAGATCCAGCTGATTCTCACCACCGACAGGAACCACAGCCTCAAAATGATTACTGGGTCTAATGTTTACAGTTCCTCCCTTTTGCCCCAGAAAAATGGGTTTAATAAGGATCTCTGAAAGTAAGACCCAAACTGGGATTCCACTTCCAGTACTGAAGATCTCCAGCCTTCCTGCTGTAACCCATTTCTCTTTTGACAGGAACAAGAAAAAGAATTCTGCCTGGTAAGGTTGTGCTAGGAGCTGATCTCTACATTTCTGTGCTCCCCTTCCAATGCCTCTCCGACCAAGTGCTAGAAACACTCAGGAGCTATGGCTGTGGTTGTAGTAATCCCAACAGAAGCCTCACCTGCATGTTCTCCTTAATGCGCTGCTGTTTGTCAGACTTGGGAATGACAGCCAAGTTCCTTTGGATAATGAACCGGATCAGAACCTAGAAAAGAACAAGTATTATGAATACAGAGCTGCCAAGGAAGCTATTCTAATGCATTTTGTGTATTTTTTC
>NW_024885344.1:12594257-12607942 GCF_019232065.1 Centrocercus urophasianus
TCTTTCTCCCCTTTATTCACAGATTCTTCTTTCTACACCCGCGTTTGCTTTTTGGAAGACTGCAAGTCTGTACAGGCCAATTATGATGATCCAGCATTTATTTATGGTCTAATGAGAAAATTATCAGTTGTTTCTGGCTTATGCTGTTTCTACATCTTTGCTCCTCAAGATTTTTTCTTTCTTTTAGGGTTGTGGAGGAGAGAAAAAACAATGTTGTTTCTGGCTTGTGTTACATGGGTGCTCAGGCCAGATAAGCACAATACTGCAGACTGTTTTGGCTCAGAAATAAGTACCTCACCTACACAAAGATTTTTCAAATCTTTAAATTATATACATATATACATATATATATATATTTAAAACTTTCCCCTCTCATTGGTAGCCTGTTGGATACATTTTTTTCCTGCTCTGCCTTTCTTAAAATATGACTATGGTTGATAGCCTGTGAACATAATGGATTTGTTTGAAGCGCAGTTCCTGTCCACCATTGGCAAGATCTCTTTAGTGGGACAAGCAAAGAAGAAGAAAAAAAAAATCACCTTGCATAAATGAGCAAGTTTCAAAGATTCTTTGTGAAGATGAGCAGTTTGCTCTGTCAACACCTCTTACCTGGGCAGGGGTTTTATGATGTCTTGCTGCAATCTCTTTAATCTTAGGATCCTCCAGCAGCATAGGTTCCCCTGGTTTGGCCCTATCAAAAACACAAGACAGGATACTGAAGATGGAGATGTATTAGCATCTCTGCAGGAAGAAAGGATTTGCAACAAAGCAACAGCAGTTTTCTCATTGTAGCTGCATCATTTACATATTTTGCTGCAAAAATTCTAATTACAAGTGGCAGACTTTTGTGTGGAGAGGCTGCCATGCTTTCTTACCATGGCCGATTAGGAGAGCCCAGGGGGCTGTATGCAGTCACGGCGATTCCTTTAGAGTGACAGTACTTGATCAGCTTCTCCTGGGTCAGGTATGGATGGCACTCGATCTGCAAGCACAGCAACATCGTGGTCGGCACGGAGGCAGTCTGCACTGGCCTCCAGAGCATAACATTTTAACTCCTCTTGAGTCACAGATAATGTGAAAACACTCCCAGGTTTACTATTAAAGTGATCTTTTAAAAAAGTCATTCACATCACAGCAATGTGTAAAAAAATTAGGCAAATCAGTCTTCTTGAACTGATCAGGAGAACAGTGCTGCATCTCCAAAGGGGCAGCTCAGAACACCTGAAGTTTCTGCTCTGAGCCATCCACTCTCTCCTCAGGGAGTCTGCCTAATTCCCAAAGAAGCCTGGGGGCATGAGCTTCCTTAGCGTAGCCTTTCTGGATATTTTCTAGATGATGTGCAGAATACACAAACAAGCACACACTGCTGCTTTGCTGTGGGTTCTCTGACCTTCAGAATGTTGCTGCAGTATGTTCCTTGGCTCCTGAAATTCCTACTCAAACACAAAGGCAGGATGTTCTTGCTTATCCCTTCTTACAGAAGCATTATATAAAGTTTAATAATATTTTACAGGTGCATAAGCTTTCCTATTTTCCTCAATGTGAAGCCAGTGCTTTAAATACAATGTATTTGCACAGTACTGCTTGAATATTTTTCCACATTAAAAAGGAGTTTGTTGAATCTGTGAACATGATATAAATGTTTGCTTCAAGCCTGCTTCTTATAATTAATTCTGGTGTTTTCTTTTATTTTGAAAAATAAATAAATTCAGTGAATGCGCTAAGGCGTTCCTGTACGTTGCCACACTTGTGCAGTAGCTTGCACTGGAGATCTGGCTGGTTATCCCTGAGCTGGCAGAAGTGGACCTGTGACAACTTGCGCTGTGATGTGAATGGTACTTGGGAGTGTGAAAGGGGATGCACAGCAGAAAATTGCAAGGACTTACACAAGGCCAGAGATATTTTCACTGTTTTTTGATGTTTAAGAATGAAATAGTCTCATCTGTTTCCTATTACTGTGGTATGAATAAGCCAAACTGTTCATGTTTCAGATGGTATTATTCTCAAATGTCCACAGCATTACACACATGCAAGTCTACCAAAAAACAAAAATCCTTTCTTTCAAGACTTCTGTGAGGTAAAAACCATTAGCACTGGTGTAAAATTCACTTGTAGTGAAGCTCTGTGTATTTCAGGCAGCACTGACCTGGAGGATCTTCTAGACAATGAAAGGTACCTTACTGCTTTGTGACATCTTTCCATGGCACCAAACTATTAAAAAGTCATGGCAGAAAACAGGCTTAAGTGCTGAAATGTAGCTTGAATATATTCAGGAATAAAAATCAAAGTCTTACCTGGTTAACTACAGGTTTGTATTTCAATCCTGGCTTGTTTAAGATTCTCTCAATCTGTTCATGGTTAAAGTTTGAGATTCCAATGGCTTTTACCTTGCCGCAGTCCACCAGCTCTTCCATGGCCTAAAGAGGAGGACAACAATTGTTTACTTGTGAGGTGGTATTAACTGTCAACCATGATACTGTATTTCACTAAAGCTATTGAGAAACCAGCAAGCAACTCATAATAGATTTAAAAATGGTACATTCAATTTAAAAATTGAAAGTCTTTGTGTCTTGTGTTATCTGAGTACTTTATATCATCTTGCTGATGGGAGAGTAGCATAAGAATGAGTTGGTCAACCTTTTAACAGGGTACATATATTTTGCTTAGGCTCTGAGAGTCTACTCTGAGACTACGTTAGCTGTAAGCTGGTTACAACATACTTTCTTGAAATTGTACTCTACTGTTGCAGAGAAAAACTGAATTCCCAGAGCCACAGCATCACTGTTAGAGGTAGCAGGAGCAGATCCTGAATCCTCTCAGTCCACAAGGAAAGTAGAATTGAAGGATGCTGATGCCCTTTGCTGCAAAGTGCAAGAATTCTTATCTGTATGAAACTCACAGAAAATTAACAGCCACACCTGTATTAATCTACACCTCAGCTCCACCGTTGTGCATATTTAAATATTATTTCAGTGATAGCATCCATAGTGCTGTTAGGTTTGTTCTCTTTATTTATAGGAAAGACATCTCCTTCTGGCTACTCAAAACAAGAAGAGGAAGTAGCTGTTCTGGTTATAAAATATAATACTGTGTGACTACCCTCTGTGCCCAAACCTATTCCTTACTTTCATTATGCATGCACATCTCTGCTGCATTTAATTTTGACACCCACACAAAAGACCAAACATTAACTTACCTCCCATGTGTCCAGAAAATCTGTGTCACTGGGAATAATCATACCTTTGTCATCTTCAGGCAAGAGTTCTTCACCAGCCTGTAATTTCAAGGCAGAAGTCACAGATACTAGAGTTGAATTTTCGACCATATGCTAGATTTGTGACTGGAATTACAGATCAGAAGTTAGCAGTTTATTTAAACATATCACATAACTAAAAATGATTCACATTCTCTTGGTTGAGAGCCATGCTTCTACAAATTCATCATTACAAAGAGACAGGGATTAGCAGTAAACATCTTAATGGCTTAAGCAGGTCTGTCGTGAAGGCAACAGGCCCACCTCTACCTTTATTCTAGAGTTTCTATTTATTTTACACTGGTGCAGACTGGGTGAAAAAGAAACACATTCTTTCTGTGTTATGTGTGTTTTTTTCACGGTTGGTTACCCCAATTCAAGCCAACACCTCTAGCTGAGATTTCACACGGATCTGGCCCAATAGAAGTTCATGATCCTGAACTGCACCCTCATGCACTGGTTACAATTAACCTGAAGACTTAGAGAGGTTATTAGCAGGGCTTCCAACCACAATTATCTCACTCTAACAGAAATGGACAGCCAGACCCACACTTTCAAACATATCACTGCTTAGTTACTAACTGAAAGCATGCTTCTGTCAGACTTAGGGAGGAGCAAAATGAACTGTAGCACATCCTAGCTGTATAATGAAGTAAGCCACAGCATTATAGAGAGAATGAACTATTACCACCCAGGTAAGGAGAAAAGAGGAATGTAGAGCAAGACTACCTTGAATCCCATAGGGTAGTGCATTAGGTACAGGTCGATGTAGTCCAGTTGCAGTGCAGTAAGGCTCCTTTTGCACCCTTCCCTTACCAAGGACTTCTCATGAAATGTGTTCCACAACTGTGGGGAGAAATCAAGCTCAACTGTGACTCTACAACTTTCACCATCCAGATCAGAGGACAAGAACCTCTCCTTTGCTGGTCAGGGAAGACAACTGCCTTCCCACCCACTGAGTGCTCACTGAAGACAAGGATGCTAATATTTTAATGGTAGGATACGACAAATACAACACAAGTAAAGAAGTTAGTAGTGAAAATAGACATTTCAGATGGACAATCAAGAGATTCTCAGAACCAAATGAAAAAGTGTATCTGACACAGCAAAATTTCTACTGCTACAGATTATTTATATACACTTATTTTTTTACAAACCAAATTTCACGAGCATCATATAGCTACCCTCTTTCCGTCCCTTTGATCTGGCCACTGTGAGGATTTTTCCTTAATTACTTTTGAAATGAAAATTCAAGTTGTTTAAGTAGAACTTACCAGTATTATTCAAATTAAAAATTATTCTTTAACAAAAATGAAGAGTGTGTGGAACAGCTTATCTATGCTCAGTGTTTTCCTGCTTTTTGCTAGAAAACCCAGAAGTCAGAAGTTTTTTAGTTGATGTGTTCTCATTTTGTGGTAGTAAACATTGCTGAGACAAGTGAATGAGATAAAGAATAACAGTACAAACACAAACTGCTTCAGGTTTAAGTTCCATAGTATAACTATATACTATATACTTCTGTTCACTCTCAGACCTACATTTTCTGCATGATATAATTCTCAGATGTCTTGCACACCAATAGGTAGTACAGTGTCTGTGAATTCAAACATCTGATTTGTCTTGTTTTCCTGATCTTTCTAGAGAGCATACACATGAACCCTCAGTAGATGCAACGAAATTGTTATGATGGCAACAGCCATCCTATTTTTCCAAAGTTTTCACCAGTTCCTAATAAAGTTCAGTCAAAATTGAAATAAAGAATTGAATTCATAGCCCACAGGCATGAAATAAACACTGCAGAAGGGAACAAGCCCTTAGGTTGCTTTATAGATGAAAGAAAGGTTTATCTGCGAGAAAACTTAAATGCAGCAACATTCCTGCATTGTTATACCTTAGTGACAATGAAGAGGTCTTCCCGCTTCACAGCCCCCTCCTTGACCTTGTGCTTGATTGCATTCCCTATTTCATGCTCATTCTGGTAGAAATAGGCACAGTCGATGTGGCGGTAGCCAGCATCGATAGCGTGTTTCACCACTTCTTCCACCTTCCCTGGAGGAGCCTGAAAACAAGCACAATCATACCATGAACCCTCCCTTTGCCACTGGCCAGCACCCACTGTGACAGCCCCCCGAAGTCTCCCTGTACAGCTGCTGCTCCCTGTCACCAACATTTAAACTGAATTTTAACTTACCCTTTTTGTAGGGAAATGACTGCAGCACTGGGAGTGGAACAGAAAGAAGTTAATTTCTGCCAGACATTAGCAGATGGATTGAACATGATCTGCAGCCCCTATGAGTCTCTGGTTCTATGATTTTGACCCTGCCCTTTCTAGTAGGCTAACACAGTATCATTTCCCATTCTCATTTCCCTCCAGTGTGACTCAAGGAATTTTGTCACTTGCAGCCCCATAAACAGCAGCCAGCACTGGGACAGGAAGCCTTTTGCAATCCACATTTTTTCCCCTCCCAGCTTCTGCCTTTTATTTGGACTTTCTTCTCTTATTCTCATTTTACTTTTTTTGCCATCTTTCTTCACTTTCCCCCCTCCTGCCCCATGCCTGCTGTCTGACAGTCCATCTGCCCAGTTACACCAGTGAGGCAGCCCTCCAAAACCTGTTTTTTTTATATTTTGTCACTTCAACCCTACTCTGCCCCCCCTCCCCCAACTCCCCTACCTTCTCCTCACAGAATCACAGAATCACAGAATCAGCCGGGTTGGAAGGGACCTCAAGGATCATGTAGTTCCAACTCCCCTGCCTAGCAGGGCCACCAAACATACACATTCAGATCAGGTTGCCCAGGACCCCGTCCAACCTAGCCTTGAACACGTGCAAGGACGGGGCATCCACAACCTCCCTGGGCAGCCCGTTCCAGGGCCTAACCACTCTCCTTGTAAAGAACTTCCCCCTAACATCCAACCTAAATCTTCCCTCCTTCAACTTGGATCCTCCTCCCTGCAGCATCCACAAGAACCACAGCACCACTACCTGCCAGGTGCCCAGCCCCAGGATGGGCATCTTCATCTTGTTGTTCAGCTCCATGCAAGGCACTGCCATCCTGTCCCCACTTGTCTCCCTTGGTCGCCTCCTGGTTCTGCATGCCCATTGCCACTCCCAAGCACTTAAATAAACCTGGTCCAGCCAGCCCCTGCCTTTCTCTCCGCCTCCTCCAGGCTTTCGTAAGGCGTGGGGCCCATGATGTTGAGGTTTTGGTTGGCTGCCAAGGATTTTTCTATTCATTTATTTTTTTGTTGAAGTGGAAATGCCTTAATCAGTGGTGAACTCAGTGCTTCACATGCCTTCTCCTGAAGTGCTGTGAGCCTTCAGAATGTTGGGAGAACTGCTGCAGGAGGTGTCCTGTGCAGATATCCTCAGTTACAAGCAGAAACAAACAGCCTGAAACTTCCATCTTTTATTCCTAGAAAAGATCAGATTCACCACTGCTCAGAAGAATTCATTACAAGGGAGCATGAGCCTCTTTTTACCCAGCTTACGCATCCTCTTTCTTTGCAGAAGTATCTGTTCCTAAATCACTCCCTATGGGACCACTGGGGGTGTTCAAGGCCGTTGGTTCCCTGCATTCAGCTGAACTGTTGGCTAGCATCAGCAGGATGCCAGGGGCTGGAAAAATGGGGCTGTAATCGCAGCTTGCCTGCAGGAGTGCTTCAGTCTGATCAACTCACCTGATGTGGGGTCAGCGCTTGGAGTTCTGACGTGTGAAGGCTGCAGGGAGCCTCATGCAGCCACTGTACCTCAGTACGAGAGGCAGGGGTCTTGGAGGGCCAGGCTATGCAGCTGTCAGACAGATCCAGCAAAGGGCTACTTCACATAAGGGGCTGAGGTGAAACCCATAAAATTCAAAGGGAGTGTTGCCAAAGGAGAAATATCAAGGGTTCACCTCGGTTCTCACTTTCATGGCTCCAGCTAGTTTTGTTTCCTGTACTGTGCTTGTCACTGTGGTATCTGAATGCATTTCAACAGCTGCTATGTATGCTGACCACTTCCAAAAGTGATGTCATTTATTTGTGGATGTTAATATGGGTTAAGAGACTTCATGTTAATCATCAAAGCATGGCTCCAAGTTTGTAGTGGGTTTTATCTCCTTAGGCATATAGGAGGCCCTTGCCTCTTGTACTCTAGAGGCTTTCAGCACCTAATTGAACCATAACTTTATCTCATTTCTCAGAATTGATTTTCTAATCACCTATAAAATTGCATGCCTTTTTGCTGTGTCTTTTAAATGCTTCCCACCATAATTCTGCATTATGGATTGAATTCTTTCCCACATGTTCCTTTCACTTTCCCATATGTTTCTATTCAACATGTGTTGGCACAATCACAGAGTCCTACACAACAGGATAAGCTCTTTCAACTTTTTCTAAATAATCTGTGTTCAGGCAAGGACAAAAACAGACATAAATTCAGACACCAGACATGCATTTTGGTTGAAAAGGGAATCATCTCCTGGGGCAATTATAAAGGCAGCATCCATTTGCCTGGCCCCTTCCTTGCTCTGTGACCTCAGGCAGGTGTGAGTGGTGATCTTTCTCTGGACAGCAGCACAAGAAGCTGCTGTAGAGAATTGGATAATTGTGGCAACAAGTTCACTTCCTCACCACAACCCCATCCTACTCTAGATGAGGCTACAGCCTCTCTCCTTACATTTTGTCAAATTAACCCACCTTGCTAGTTCAGACTATGACACTTGGTCTCATCTGGCTAGCAATGATATCTCATCTGATATGTTCAGAACTCAGCATACCCTGTGACACACTGTGTGGGTTATCAGTGATGGAACATAGACAGTGGACTTACCAGTGGTAGGACTGTTGATGTCAACATATTTTGGGACTGCTAACACTTTGTTGCCTCTGGAGAAAACAGCCTCTTACACCAATTCTATGGAGATGGATCAAAAGGGAGTCAGAAGACTCCAGGCAATACTCAACAACAGGAGCTGTGTCTTGCTCACCCTGGTGTAAGTCGTGAAATACGTGGAACAGGTAAGATCAGGACTGTGTAATCGTTTGTGGATCCATCTCCCAGATACTCTTTGCAAGGCTACAACACTGCCAACAAGCACTGCCCAGAAATCTACAGATTGTAAATGATATGTCCATTTGGAAGACATCAGTGAAATAATGCTTATTACAGAAGGTAGAGTATCTAAATTGCAGAAAGATATAAGTAATAGCACTTTGCTATTTCAGATGCTGTCAAGCAGATTGCTTCTTATTCAGGACGCACCCACTCTGAGGTAAAGCAATGATTAATGGGGATACGGTTCACCAATGTAACATCTTACAGGCAAAATAATAACTGGAATTATTAAACTGTGACTTTGGAAGTGGCTACAGGAGACAAATTTTAACTTAAAATCTGTCAGTCATATTATGAATGAGCATTTTCTCTCTGTACTTTATAGGAAAATCAATGCCAAGAACTTGTACGTGGGATTATAGTTTATCTACACTGAACTAGAGCATCCTCAAGGACTGCTGATACTTATGGTTGAAGTTATTGTGTTATCAATATTGATAGAAATTTAGAAACCAAAATTTTAGCATGGTAACTGGTATGATATGCAAACAACTGACTGCTGGATTACTGGATGACTCCATACAGATCAATATATAATATGCAAACTTCAATATTTACTGGTCAGATCAACCCGTAATTGTAAAAGCTAAAAGGTTGAAATCTAGAGATTGAGAAATTGAGGTTAGAGAACTGAATTTGGTGTGAACAAGAATGTGATTTAACTAACATGCTTATCTTGCACTGGTCCTGAGCCAAGGTGACAGTTGAGTAACTTGCTTATCTTGCCAAAGCACTTGACAGATGTGGAGGTGTGCAGTTTAACGCTCAGATAAGGCCCGGCAGCTACAGTGACTGAGTGACACCTGGGATGAGGTGGAGGCCTCACAGCCTTATGTTGTTTCAGTAAAGATAAGTGGTTATACACATTATCCTTAGACAAAAAAACCTCTGACCAAATATGGGACTAAGACTGGACCTAGCCCATCTAAGCTGCTCTCTGAGAAGGAGTTTATAAAGCAAGAGGGTCCTTTCTGAGCTTTCCAACTCAGCAGGAGAGCTTCCCTAATTAGCCATGTATTAGACTCATATCCTTAATGTGACAACTATGTGTGCACTTTCTTCTTAAGATAAGTCTGGATACAGTAAGATATGAGTACAGGAGTAATTCTCACGCTACCTCCTGCTTGTTTAACATTTGGACTAGTTGTGTCCTGGCCAAGAGCAGCCTTGTTGGTACAAGGAGCCTGGGGAGGAGCAGTTACAGACATGGGTGTCACATTTCCTTCTGCTGCTCCCCAGCTGTGCCCCCTGATGTAATAGCAGATGAACTGTTCTCTGTGCATATTGGGGACTTTCCTTGAGAAGGGAATGCCAACTGGGAAGTGTCTGGGTCACCCAGGGTCTATCTGGATGCAGGGCATGCAGGGTCATTGCCTCTGGAGAGAAGCAAGATGTGGCCAGCAGTGGGTAGGCCTTCAAGAGGTTGAAGTGAAATTTCTGGGGGCAAGGGTGGAGCAGGGAGCAGGGAGAGAGGCAGGGAGAGCTCAGGAGCTCACAGCTTGGGTCTGACTGGGAAGATCTGCTGGAAGGATATGGTTACATGTCTAGGCTTTTCTGCTTAGGCTTTTCTGTTCTGTTTAACTTGACTGCTTTATTTGTACAGACAAAGATAACTGTCATCACCTGCAGCATTTTAAAGCCTACCTTTATGAGAATTGAAAAGCCTTCAACTTTTTCTTTGGCTGCACTCAGTATGGTTGAACAATGAGATCCAATTATTTCAATCCTTCAGCTGAGTCATGGTGTTTGTGCTTCCTGGAAAACCTGGCAGCTCTCCTGGAACAACCTGCCATGTCATTTTGTGATTTGTAGTGCGTGAATGCAGGTGAATCAGAAGTAACCTTGTGAAGTGGGGTCATAGCTTTCAAAGCATTGTTGTCTCCTCACTGGATATTCACTTGCATTTGATTTTGAGTTGCCCCTCCTGTAGAGCGACATTCAAGGTTGGCCTTTGACAAAATACTAAATGGAGCGGGCCAGCTTTCTTGATAGCAATGCATCTGTTGCAACAATAATGAAATGCCGAGTATGAAATAATAGCAAGAAGGTAATCATCACCATTGATATTTTAATCAGACTTGTTATTTTCTGGGAGTCTAAAAGCCTTCTTGGCACCGTTGCACAGAACTCAGCATGGGGGCACAGCCACAGAGTTGAGGTTGGAAGGGATTTTTGGAGGCCACCAGGTCCAAACCCCGCTTAAGTGGGGCACCCAGAGCAGAGTGCTGAGGCCCATGTCCATGTAACTTTTGAAGGTCTCCAAGGAGGAAGACCCCAAACCCTTTCTGGGCAACCTGTGCTGGTGCTCCACCACCCTCAGAGCACAGAAGTGTGCTTCCTGATGTTCAGACACAGCCTCCTGTATTCCGGATTTTCCCCATGACTTTTTGTCCTGATACACGGCACCAATGAAAACAATCTACTGCTGCTTTCTTTACACCTCCCCTTCAGGTATTTACAGACACTGATGAAATTCCCCATGAGCTTCCTGTTCTCCAGGCTGATCAGTCCCTGCTCCCTTAGCCTCTACTCACTTAAGATGTGTTCTGGTTCCAAACACCCACCTGAAATCACTGTAGCTGAGCCACAGCCCTGTTAAGCCCTGGAAGGCCTCCTCGAGTGCCTGGACATGTTAATACTCAGACTGCAGCATGTGGGTGCAGGAGGGGACTTGCCTATAGTAAGTATGACTGTGGTTTTCAAAGTGTGGCTGGCACCTCACTGGGTGTTTACCTGGTTTTGAGTTTGTTCTAGTGCAGAACAGCTGCTGTGGTCACGTGTATCTGCAGCTTAGCTGTCAGTTTGGCAAGCTTGTGTTTTGTGCTTGTTTGAAGATGATGAATGCCTCTCTGACAACAAGTAGCTGTTGTAAATCTCCTCTCCTGGAGGGGAGGCAAGGAGAAGTGCCAACGTTTTTCAGCTTAACTGGGCTGGAGAAAGGTGTGGTTTTGAGTGGGCATGGACCTGTCACCCTACATCAAGTCAGGCTCTGCTGTGCATGATTCTTTTCCAGGTTGATAACTTTGTGTTGAGACTTCTCAGGACACCACCTTTTCAGGAAGGAACACTTACTGGAAGATCTGCCAGCTTTTCTGGCTTTGTAGCAGAAAGAGGCTTTTTGGTAATACTTTTTTCTGTTGGTTTGGTGAGTTTTGGAAGACCTAATTTTGGGTTTTGAGCCCACTGCATGGGCTCACAGGCCAAGGCAGTCTGGGTTGCCAGGCTGCCCAGCCCAGTGGGTTTCTCCACCCAAGCACTACTTCCACGTGTGTTGGCAGAAGAAAATAGCAGAAGTGTATCATGCCACTGTGGAGCTTGAAGCCTTTTTGTTGGTTCATGCTCCATTATGCTTTTTAATGACACCTGTTTTTCAACTATTTTGCCTTTTCAACTATCTTTTCTAACTAACCCTCCAATATGGGTGGCAGGAACTTCTTCCTGCCCTTTGGGATCTGCAGCAAAGTCTTTTCAAGTGCATGAAAAGGCAAGTGCTAATCAGGTTTAGAGATCTGTGGAAATAGTTAAGGTTGTAAGTGTTTTTTTACTTTTATTTGCCTATACAACTTCTTGACTGTTTGTTGGTGCCAATTTAATGCAAATGTATGTTAGGCCATGCTAAGAAAAAGTTCTACATAGAAGGAGTCTGCTGCAGATGGCCTTTTGTTTTGCCTCAGTTGAATGGATTAAATGGTGAGGCAGCTCCATGACAGTAAGAGATGAGGCATGGATAGTAGTGGTGATTACTTGGAATCATTGCACAAATGCCTTCCTGTTCTGAATGCCAGCACTCACAGAGAGGTGCCTGCAGCAAGCGGATGCCAAAATAGCCTAGGAAGAGGAAGAGGTTGGGCCATTGGTTTCACACCTACAAGGTGAACAAAGTGTAGGTATGCCTCTTGGGAGCATGTTCCTATATCAGGCCACAGGGTTTGCTTGAGAGAGAGATGGCCTCTCTCTCCAGGTAGTGCGCTAAGAGCTACCTGGGTGCCAGGCTTTCAAAACAGAAATGATCCAGCACATGGATTTCTCTATTGTGAACTTGTTTTCATTGAGAAATGTGAGTGGGTGAACTTCTCATTGCTGTGAATCCCTTTTCATCCCCACCGAAAACCCACAGACTATGGGACAAAGTTCATTTTGCTGCTGTCCTGAACTAATATATTTTGTCATACTTCTTTGTGTACTTTCTTAAGATAAGTCTATTACCACAGATATGTAATTCTCAATTTTCTGCTTGTTAAATATTTGGACAGGTGTGTCCTGCCTTAGAGTAGCCTTATAGAAAACCCCAAGTTGTAAAGGGCCCACAAAGATCAAGGATTCCAACTTCTAGCTGCGCAGTGCACCGCATAAAATCCAAGCCCTATGTCTGAGAGCAATGTTCAGATGCTTCTTGAACTCCAACACTTAGGGTCGTGCCAACTGCCCTGGGTAGCCCGTACCATGCCCACTGCCCTCTGATGCAGAACCTGTTCCTAAGCCCCACTGATGCAGCTCCATGCCGTTCCCTCAGGCCCTGTTATCAGAGAGCAGAGCTCAGTGCATCCTCTCCTCGTGAGGGCCCTCCAGACCCTTCACCATCTTTGTAGCCCTCCTTTAGATGCTCTCTCATATCTGTATGTCCTTCTGATATTGCATCTCCAAACTATACCCAGTGCGTGAGGTGAGGCTGCGCAGAGCAGAGAAGAGCAGCACAATCCCCTCCCTCACTCAGTGGCAATGCTAATGAACTCCAGAGGTAGGTTTGAACATTTTGGCTGCCAGTGCACACTGCTGACTCGTGTTCAACTTGCTGTCAACGAGAATCCTTAGTCTTTTTCCACAGAGCTGCTCTACAGTCTCCAGTTCCCACTCTTTACATACAGCCAGGGCTGTCCCATGCAAGTTGCAGAATCCAGCACTTGCTCTTGTTAAGCCTCATGCGGATGGTCATTGCCCAGCCCTAAGCAAACAGGTACAGCAACTGATGTAGTGCAGGGCAACCATGCCTGTGGAAAGGGGAGTTGGAACATGATGGCCCTTGAGGTCCATCCCAAACCAAGGCACGCTATGATAAGAGAAGGAAAATGCAGTACAGTTCTATAAACAAAAAGCCATTGCAAGTTTAATGGAAAGAGCCAGATGGTGTACTTTATTAGAAGGAGAGCCAGGTGGTGTACTCTATTACAAGGAATGCCAGGTGACGTACTCAATTGCCAAGAGAGCCAGGCTGTATGGTGTGTTCCAAAGAGAGCCAGTGGGTCTGGCATACTCCAAACAGAGCCAAGCGGCATAGTATACTCCAAGGAGAGCCAGCCTGCGTGGTATCCTCCAAGGAGAGCCAGCCTGCGTGCT
>NW_024885344.1:12607952-12662408 GCF_019232065.1 Centrocercus urophasianus
AGAGCCAGCCTGCGTGGTATCCTCCAAGGAGAGCCAGCCTGCGTGCTGTATTCCAAGCAGAGCCAGCCTGTGTGGTATGTTGCAAAGAGAGCCAGGCGGTGTGGAATATTCCGCAAACAAAGCCGACAGTGCTGCATATTCAATAGCAGGGCCAGGCGGCGTAGTCCATTCCACAGCAGGGCCAGGCGGCGTAGCATATTCCACAGCATGGCCGGGTGGCATAGTATATCCCATAGCAGGGCCAGGCGGCGTAGTATCCTCCTTAGAAGGGGCAGGTGGAATAGTATATGCCACAAAAAGAGTGGGTCGCACAGCACATTCCAGGAGAAGGCAGGCGGCACAGTGTATTTCAAGAAGAGGAAGGCAGCGCTGTACAGTCCAAGAAGAGGCAGGCGGCACAGTAGAGGCCAAATAGAGGCAGATGGCATCATGTATTCCACGAAGGTGCAGGTGGTGTAGTATATTCCAAAAAGAGGCAGGTGGCGTAATGTATTCCAAAGAAGATGCAGGCGGTATAGCTTATTCCAAATACAAGGCAGGTAGCACAGTGTACTCCAAAGAAGATGGAGGTCGCATAGTATATTCCACAGAACCTGCAGGAGGTGTAGTTTATTCCACAGAAGCTGCAGGCAGCTTAGTATTTTCCAAAGAAGCTGCAGGCAGCATGCTATCTTCCAAAGAAGCTGCAGGCAGCATAGTAGTTTCCAGGCAGAGGCGGGAGATGTGGCAGATTCCCGCAAGAAGTGGAAAACAGCATAGTATATTCCCAAAACAAGGCAGGCCGCGTAGAATATTCCAAAAACCAAGCAGGCAGCATAGTAGATGCCTAAGAAGAGGCAGACAACGCAGTGGATTCCAAAATAGAGGCAAGCAGTGTAGTAGATTCCAAGAGCCAGGCAGCGTAGTAGTTTCCAAGAAAAGCCAGGCGGTGTCGAAGATTGCAAGAAGAGGCAGGCAAGGTAGTAGATTACCAGAAGAGGCAGGCAGTGTAGTAGATGCCAGGAAGAGGCAGGCGGCATAGTAGACTGCCAGAAGAGCCAGGCGGCAGGCAGCAGCCCTGTCACAATAGCAAGCGTTACTTGAGCAATTACCATGTCACTGCTGTGTCTCTATCTTCACATGATAGGAAGTAGTATAGTAACAGAGCAGTGCCCAGGGCAGCTGCCCATCAGAGAAGCAAACTACATGGATGCCTCTTTCTAGTGTTTGTTTCCAAAACGACACGGAAATAAAGTGAGAAGCAAAGGCCAAGAGGGTGATTTTTAGGGCCAAGTGCTGTCTCTATTACTTATCCACGGGTGAAAATGATACTCTGGTACTCTCCCTCTTATAGCGGAGGGAGCTGGGGGGAAGTGGATTGGTTACCCCGACATAAAGGGGAAAGAAAGAGAGCTTGTGTTCACTTGGACTTCAAATTGAACAAAACTTTGGGCAAATTTTTGGGACTTCCTTCAAAATCGTCACCCCAGGGAAGGGATGATGGTAAGTTTTGGACTAGCTCTTCAACCGTGCCCTACACTTCTGCAATACACGATGGTGCCGTCCAATTTGAGGTCCTACTGGAGGGGTTATTTTCTATTTTAAGAAACTACTCACCGGTCACTAACTGATGTGCACCCATAAATACTGCTGATCAAGGCCCGGAGAAAGCACAGAGACCGACCAGCAGTGCCAACTGCAAACCAGCAGCTGCAACCGCTATCCAGCAGCTCCAGCTGCTATCCAGCAGGTCCAACTACTGTCCAGCAGATCCAGATGCTGTTCAGCAGATCCACCCGCAGACCAGCAGCTCCAGCTGCTATCCAGCAGGTCCAACTACTGTCCAGCAGATCCAAACGCTATTCAGCAGATCCAACTACTATTCAGCAGATCCAACTGCAGACCAGCAGCTCCAACTGCAGACCAGCAGCTCCAACTGCTAACTGGCAACTCCAGCTGCTGACCAACTGCCCACTGCTCTCAGCATTATGACAGCACGTGACATCACAGGCTACAGAACGGCCCCGGCCCAATGGCGGCCCTGTCCTGGCCCAACCCCAGCCCCAGCCCAGCTCCCCACTGCCATCCGTCGCAGCAGCGGCTCCAACCCACCCAGCTGTGATTTGTTTGCCCCTCTTCTGCTGAATCCAGGACTCTTCCTTTCCCCTCAGCCTGTCTCAGGGGCTTTGATCAGCACAGCTCACCTCAGCAGTGCCCCCGGGCTGCAGGTTGAAGGCAGGTTGGGGTGGCAGTATTAAAAATATCCCGTTAGCACCCATCTGCTGCTGTTTGGTCTTCACCGCTGGTGCTGTGCCTCTGCTGGCTGATAGGTGGTAGTTCAGCCTGTTTGCGAGGCCAACAGGCGTGCCTGAGCGATGTGGAGGGCAAGGAATGCAGCGCCTCTCGGCCTGAGGAGCTCCATCCCTCACCTCTGGCCTGCAGAGCATTTGCTCTGTGCCAGGGCTCAGCAGTGGGGCTGCTCTCAGCCTTTCTCCACATCTACAAGCGTTCTGATTGTTTTCTGACACACGAGGACACTCAGAGGAACTGGGGTTGGGTGCCAGTGGGCTCTACGGGGTGGTGCCACCCGACAGCCACTCAGGCCCACACCGTCCTTTGATCACACTACCAAAGAGGGAGGAGGGAGAGAACTGGAAATGAAATTGAACAGGCGGGAAGAAATAAAAAGTACCTGCAAAGACAGAGGGCAAAGAAGGAAACCGAAACACAATGGTTACACTGCATAGAGCCTCGGTGTGCTTGCTCAACGTTCTCCAGCAGCACACAGCAATAAACAGTGCGCGTTTCTTCACAATCTAATCCAACCGTACCTGCCCTAATTTACCCCCCACCTGGAACAGCGATGAGTCGTAAACTTTTTTCAAATTAATTACTTATTAATTGTAAAAAGAAGCAAGTGCATCTTCACAAGCCATGTCACAGTGGGACAGTGGCGCAGCAGCCCTGTCACAGTGGCAGGGGGTGCACCAGCAGCCACCGCCAGGTTGCTGCCTTGTCATGGTGGGAGGTGGTGCGGTGCAGAGATACACCAAAAGCTTTTGACGTTCATAGACAAAGAAGTGTATGGATCCTGGGGTCTTCTAATTACCTTGAGTATAGTGCTGGACCCCCTCAGAAGTCAGCTCTTGATTCTTCATGCCGTGCCGGTGAATGTCAACAACTCAGCACGTAGTAACCATAGTGAAATAGCGAATCAGAGGTGTGGGATGTGTGTCCTTCAGTGTATTTTCCCACATATCATTGTGTTTCTACCAAAACGTTTTATTATGTGTTTCAATACATAGTTCTGAACAGATTTTAAATGAACACCTGATTTTAAATAAACGTTTGAAATATTCATTGCTTATTTCTGTTTGTTAAGTCTTTCCTCTCCTGCCCTGCAGGCTGTCATGAATAAATTAAAACTAATCTGTGGGTAAGAATGGAGTTAAAGTCTTGAAACTCTTTCTACTTTATGCTAGTTGACGTATGCAGCAGAAGTGCCAGGTCACAGCCTGAACCAATGGTTGAGCCCAAGGTGAGAAGGCGTGGCTACCCTAGGGAGCTCAGGTGCAAGGAATGGGGGCAGAGCCAGGATCCACCCCTCCTCATCCGCATTTGAGGGTTAGAAGTTGGGGGAGCTGCATCTTTCTTGACGGTGATTGTGCTCTGAATCGTCACTGCTTGTTGGCAGGATTGAGGCAGTTTCCCTTTTTTTTTTTATCTGCTATTGCTCTGTACTGTTTGTATCCCGTTAGAAAGCACTGTCACCCTCATCTTTGGCTGTACAATGGATATTGTTATGTATGTATGTATGTATTTATTTATTTTAAATAAAATGGTGGGCAGAGTGAGGGAAGTGATTGTGCTCCTCTGCTCTGCCTTTGTGAGGCCCCATGTGAAGTTCTGCACGAAGGTCTGCAGCTCCCCTGCTTATGCAAAGCCTTTAACACTGTCCACCCACATCTTTATCTCCAGATTGGAGAGATGTGGATTTGACGGGTGGATCACCCAGTGGATGAGGAATTGGTTGAAAGGCTGCAGATAGAGGGTGGTTCTATCTCCAGGTGAAGGCCAGTAAAGAGCAGTGTCCCCCAGGGGACTGTCTAGGGACCAGTGCTCTTTAATATCCTTATCAATGACATCGATGATAGAACCAAGTGCACCCTCAGCAAGTTTGCTGACGACACCAAGCTGAGTGGTGCTGTTGACACAATGGAAGGAAGGGATGCCATTCAGAGGGGTTGAGAAGGATGTAGAGCTGTTGGAGTGGGTTTAAAGGAGGCCATCGGGGTGCACAGAGAGTCTGAGCACCTTCTGTAATGGCTGAGGGAGTTTGTCTTGTTAATTCCTCGGGAAGAGAAGGCTCTGGGGATACTTCACTGTGGTATTCCTGTACTTGAGGGGAGCTTATAAGCAAGGGAGGGTGACTTTTTATGTGGTCTGACAGTGACAGGAAAACGGGAGAATGACTTTAAGGTAAAAGAGGGGAAATTTCAACAGGATGTTAGGGAGAAGCTTTTTACTCAGAGAGAGTGGCAAGGCTCTGGTCCAGGCTGCTCAGAGAAGTTGTGGATGGCCCGCTGTCTTGCTCCAGTTTATAGGAGTGAGAGGTGGTTCTTTTAATATACGTATAACCAACACTGAGATTAAGGCACAATAGGTCAAATGTTCGCCCGATCATTTAATTACATATTCTAGTCGTTTAGGGAGATGGAGAGGGGGAGATAGGCAATAGAAAAGATGGGAAATAAAAGCAAGGAGTCTGTGTAGAAAGCAAATGGGAGATAGTGACCACCATAGATACCAGCATTGCTCATAGCTCAGATGCTAAACTTCAGCAGTGATGGATCATCGGGCGTTGTTGTTCGGTTGACATCGACAACTGTGACGACCCTTTCCAATGGCAGTACAAACTTATTTATTGCAAAGAACTCCAAAGAAATGCTTTCAAATGTAAAACTATCCACACAGTGATGCCGACTGCCACATGGCAGCACCTTCCTCTCGTCTCCTAGATAAATCAGTCTTATTGCAAGAAATGCCTTGGAAAGCAAGCTTTGAGCCAAAAACAAAGAAGGGTTCAGACACCCATCCCTGGAGGTGTTCGCATCTAGGTTGGATGGGGCCCTGGGCAGCCTGAGCTGCTGTGTGGCAGCCCTGCCTGCAGCGGGGGATCGGAGCTTGATTGTCCTTAGGGTCCCTTCCAACCCAAGCCTTGTCTATGATCCTAAGATGCTGTAAGCTTAATTGAATTTCTGTTTACAGGGAAAAAAGAACCTTTGCATCCCTGTTCCCTCATGAGAGTTCCTGATGCCAGAGTCCAAACTCTCCCACCCGTTGTCACTTCTCCCTGGGTGGACTACTAACCCTGTGCAATGGCAGCAGCAGTTTGTGCAGGCAGGCTTGGTGCTAGTCATCAAGGCAAGATCCTGTGCCAGGTGAGTTCAGGAGCTGATAGAATGCACGGTTGCAGTGGGGTGGATTTTCTGACACAGTTTATGACTCAAAATGCAAGTATGTTCCTGCTTGGACGTACCTCCATGCTCTGCAGCCTTGGTCTCCAAGCTGTTTTGTCTGCACACCCTGGAAAAGCACTGCTGCATGGAGCTGCACATCTTGTTGAGATGAGGGGAGGCTGTTGTTACTCATGTTTTAAGAACATGAGGCCAAGTAATAGGAATCAGTAAAAGAAGGAAGCCCTTATATTGTCTATGAACAATTAATCAGGCAGTGGTGAGAAAGTGTTTAATTGGGGTGCTTCAAACCCAGAAAGCTGTTGCCATGGTAGAAAGAGTTCAGGGGAGGATGGCAGAGTGAGTAAAAGTCTGAGGAGACTGCCACAGACACGCCACCATTACAGGATCCCTCACTGCAGGGGCTAGCGATCTGTCCTTGCTCTACCCACAATCTCTCCTCGCTAGGGCCATTGCAACACAGACACCAAAATGGGGGATGCTGCAAAATGGTGTTTATTGAAATTCAACAGTATCTTATATACCCTCCGGAGTTCACTTGTCAGAATCTTATTGGTGGGTATCAGCCCAGGCTGCCCAGCACCAATCCTACCATTGGCCCTTCATTGTTAACACTGTTCCATGGTGACCATCTCCAGGTGGTGGCCATCTCCTTGTTCCCTATCTTTGTCCTTCAGCTCCTTCTTCCTCTCTTAATTTCTTCCTCAAGGCCAGTGGACGTACTGTTCCAAGCACCTACCACAGTGCTGAATAACTCCCATATGTGCTTATCATGAGACAGTCCAGCTGCCTGCACCGTGACAGCCCGAACCCCCGGTTAGTCGCCTAATAACAAACCCAGCAGGAGACTGACTCATGAAGATCAGGAGTTGGATGTGTGTTTGACCAGCAAGGTGGCTGTTGCACAGAGAGGTCCAGGAGATAGAAGGAAAGGAACCATGTGAAATGCAGAAAGGGTGAGGATGCATAGTGTGGGAATCAAATGTTGTTTCTGCATTAGAATTGGATAATATTATTTTTATTTCATGATCTCCGCTATCATAGTTCTTTTTGGGAGTACTACTTAACTTGGGGAAGATCTCTGATAAGTTTATATCACTTATCTGTAGTTAACTGAATGGGCTGTGGCAGTCACCAGGGTCGACAGGGGCCCCTTGGCCCCTGGGAAACCATGGCAACAAATGACTTGAAGATAAGAGAGAAGAACAGGATAAACCCAATAAGGAAGAAACAAGACATGCCACATGTCCATTGGTCAGGTAGTAGCCCTAAGGCATGGGGAAAGTTTTAAGAAGGATGTGCTCCTTGCAATTAACGCCATTTTACCGCTCGCCATATTGGTGTCATGAAAAGCGTGTGAAACTGGCCGGGGCTGTCGGAACACTTTCACAGGGAGACTTCAATCAGGGTCGCCGAAACAAAGGCGACAAATGGTGCCCCGTGTGAGGAAGCCTAATCTGTGGAAGTGTGACAGCCGGCTGCGGGACGGACGCAGGAGCCTGCCGTGGTAAGGCGGCGGAAGAGCCGGAGGGGCTGATCCCTGGGGCTAAAAGCAGCGCTGCGAAGTTATCCCACCACGGTAGCTGGTGGAAGGTCGTGGAGGGTCTGAATTCCCTGGACGACGATGGAATCCGTCATTAAGGTATTATATCAAGCCTGTAAAACGTACTGCGGGAAAACCGCCCCTTCTAAGAAGGAGGTGGCTACCGTTCTTTCTTTTCTTGAAAAGGAGGGACTTCTCTCTTTTCCTTATGAGATTTATGACTCCAGCAAGTGGGACTCTTTGACATTAGCACTTGCTCAGAGAGCTATGTCGTCCCAAGGGGCGTCGGTGCTTAAATTTTGGGGTCCGATTCGGGGTGCTTTGAAGGCAGCGAGGGAAGAAAAGACTGCCAAAAACCTTGCCAGAGATCTGTTGGGTTTGGATCCGGGCGGGGGGGGGGGTCACCACGGCCGGGAGACTCTGACCCCTTCAAGGATCTGCCCCAAGACAAGATGGCACCGGAGGCACTGACCATGCCAGAAACATCAACGTCGGAAAAGAAGGAGGAAGAGTCGCCATCATCGCCGACGGCTCCGCCCCGGTATCCTCTCCAGTACCCCTCTTTGCATGGCTTTCGTCAGGGGGAGGATCCTACACGGGTAGGGGTAGGGGCAGGGGCCGAGGGATTGCTGGCTGCGGCTCCACCCTCAGGGGCAGAGCGATTGATGGTTGCGGCTCTGCCCCCGCCACCCTTTCCGCCCTCCCAAACGGCCAGGGTCCCAGCTAACTTGGGGAAAGGGGCCTTATTTATCGATTGGGGCCGGGTAAGGGAGGAGATGAGAGCAGCGGAGCTCTTGGATGATTATAAGGCATTCCCTGTAGAGATCAGGGGACAGGGACCTGTTTGGGTTCCTTTAGATCCAAAGGTAGTAACTCGCCTCGCTGAGACAATAGAGAAGAAGGGTTTACGATCGCCTGCTACACTTTTTGCACTGGAGGCAATTATGGCGCCGGGGCCTTTGCTTCCATACGATATAGAGGGTCTCATGCAGGTGATACTTGAGCCAGCGCAGTATATGTTATGGAAGGAAGAGTGGTTGGCACAGCTCAGGGCTGTAGTTGCAGCAGCGACATGTAACCCACAACACCCAGCAAATGCTAGGGAACTGGGAGAGGTAACTAATCTGACACGGTTGTTAGGGTATGGGGAAGGGATGATAGGGTCCCCTGAGGGCCAGTTCAGACACCTTCGCCCAGGAGAGCTGATGGCGTCCACAGAAGCAGCTCTGACAGCCTTCAGAAGGTTCTCCAGGACAGCTGAACCTTCTGCTCCCTGGGCAGAGATAGCCCAAGGTCCATCTGAGTCATTCTCAGATTTTGCCAATCGATTGATTCGGGCAGTAGAAGGCTCAGATCTGCCAAAGATTGTCCATAATGCAGTAATCATGGATTGTCTTAAACAGAAATCACACAAAAATGTTAAGGATCTTATCCGAGCCGCTCCCGACGACCTCAGTACTCCGGGAGATATCATTAGGTATGTACTGGAGAAACAGAGAACAACACCCCTCACCAATGAGGGATTAGCAGCAGCGTTAGTAGCAGCGATTGCCATGAGAGAGGATCAGAGTAGGGGACCGTGTTTTAAGTGTGGACAGTTTGGTCACTTCAGAGCCCAGTGCCAAGCCCCTGGGAGACAGAAAGGGGAAGCAGGGCCTGACCAGACCTGCCAAGCCTGCGGGAGACCAGGGCACACCGCGCGCCAATGTCGGAAGTTTGTCATAGTGCCGCAGGGAAACGAGGATGGGAGGGTGCCTTAGGCCCAGGGCCCCTCCCCCGGAACACCAAATGGGCCAGACAATGCGGCTGTGCCTACCCGAGGTCAGGGTCCCGTACCTCAGTGAGCCGCTCGCCCACAGTGGCGTTAACCATGGGAATGGGAGAGCGCCCCGTGGGCAGGATCATGCTTACGTGTGCGGGGAGCGTACTTTCTTGCAGGTCCCTTGAGGAAGAGAACACCGTAAATATGCCCTCAGCTATAGCGACTAACATCTCGTCTGCACCTTCGGCATCCCACTTCACTCCCCCCTCGGCTTCAGCTTCGCATAAACAAGTAGAAGAAGGCGTTCAACTGTCTGCGCTTTTGTCTTGCAAAACGGCTAAAGTGCAGGAATCCAAGGTCGTTGAAACCCCTCCGCTGTATCCACAACAACCGCTGTCTCTGTGTAATCTGCCCCCTGCGGGGGCAGGGGGAGAAGAGAGCTGGGATGGGACACTTGCTGTCTCTTCTCAGGAGGTGGAATGCAGTAACACCCAGGGGGGTGGGAACTGCGGGCATGGTTTGGGTACGGATTGGTCAAAAGTTAAGGTTGCGGTAGAAGAAAAAACAGCAGAGAGAAAGGGAAGCGATGTAAGTTACAGGTGCTCGGATGATAGTGTCCGGCCAGCACTGTCCACCCTGACTGCACCTGAAGGTGTAGGTGGCGTCCGGCCGGCACCCTCTGCTCAGGAGAAAGAAATAACGATAGTCTCCGGATTCACTCTTTGCCACAGTGTTCAGACCCATTGACTCGACCCACACATCCTTTGACAAGATTGAGTGCGCATGCAGCCAATCAGAAACCTCTACAACAATCAGTGCATGATCAAAGGGAGATGGGCACAGTGGGAGCAGTGCGGAGCCCGCAGGTTCCAGCTGTGACTGAAAAGGATAGCAAAAGGAGAGAGGTGAATTCGTATTTGGAAGTTAAGAGAGATGCACTAACAGATTGTGGGAAGATTAGATCTAGCCTGTTAAAGGAAGGAAGAGCACTAGAGACCGTCCTGATGGTGGAGAATGATAACAGAGACCCAGAAAGGGTACCCCTTGATCCGAAAGGCATCACACACCTGATAGATTGTGCAGAGAAACAGGGATTGAAATCACTCCTCGCTTTAAATGCATTAGAAGTCCTGACAGCATTAGGCCTTCTCTTTCAGCATGTAACAAATCTGATGTGCATGGTGCTTAAGCCAGTGCAGTATGCACTGTGGGCATCAGAATGGGTTCCCTTCATGGACAGGTGGCCAGATTGAGGCCTGGAGAACAAGTAATTCCATACAGTTGGTTTGTGAGAGCCATGCTCTCAATGCTTGAGACATCTGCCTTGATATTGAACAAATGTTTGTTATTTTTGAGGTACATTCCAACAGGTACGTGAGACAATGTTGGTATATATTGGGCATAGATAGTGCCACTAGATCTACCAGAAATCATTCTAATCTCTAATCTCTCTGTCTATAACCTTACCAGTATTGTAGGATGTGGCTTTAATTATTAAGTGTCGGCGACATCACATCAGTTTTTGCAGGATAATTACGTGGTGATTAAAGACCTATCACCTACTCCAAGTGGGATGAATCTCGCTTTGGCTTACCAAGGAAGGAACTTGGTAAGGAAGCTTTTTCAACATGATGACCTGCACCAATCGCTGAAACGCGTCAGAGACAATGGACAGAAAACCTTGATCACCATTCACCATGACACAGAAGAGATACATCGTGTCCTAGAGAGAGTAAAGAAGGACGGAGAACACCACTGGTGGGAGGTTCTTTTTGGATGGTCCCCCACAGCAACAGGAATATTTAACTCTGTACTGCATCTGGTTGTAGTTGTGTTAGGTTTAACATTATCATGCTTAGTACTGATAGTTATAATATATATTAAGATGTGGCACTTGCTGAGGCAAGTGTCCCGACACGATTCAGCATTATCTAAGGATACACTACATCGCCTCTTATAAGACTCATCTTAAGGCTAGTAGGCTGCTAGGCTGTTAGGGTAGAACTATCAGGCGCTTTGCAATATAACAGAGCAAGGTTTCACTGAGCATGGGAGAGATTTTGTGGCAGGCGAAGAAGGCGAGGACTCGGGATGTGACGGGATAGGACCTCCCCCTGCTCAGTGGTGTAAAGCCTGCGTCTAATTTGTGTACCTTGCTTCATCAACTGTCTGCAATAACGTTTAAGCAATCAACGCTTGGAATACCATAGGCTTCTCGAAAGATTGTAACCGGGTTCGCGTACATATTGTAACGGATGTTTAACTATGTTTAACTCTATTCTGTATTCAGTTATAGTTGTATTAGGGCTAATATTAATATGCTTTATGCTTATAGTCATATTATATTAGGTATATAGGCATATAGGTATATTACATAGATAACTATAGTGTATGCTGAGACGATTGCTCATGGCAAATGCTAAGACAAACGAATCAGCATCGTCTAAGAATGCAGTACATAGCTTTATGTAGAACTCACGCTTAAGACATTAGGATTTTTTATATTAATAGGTCATAGGGTTATTAGGGTAGGATTATTTGGCGCATTGCAATGTAACGGGGCAACACTTAACTGAGAGGACAATGGCATGTATAGGCATAATGCGGGGATTTCGGGTGTACGCGATTAGGGTCCTCTCAGGTTATAGTAGATTGGCCTGTGCTTAGGGAGGGGGAAATGTAGTTAACTGAATGGGCTGTGGCAGTCACCAGGGTCGACAGGGGCCCCTTGGCCCCTGGGAAACCATGGCAACAAATGACTTGAAGATAAGAGAGAAGAACAGGATAAACCCAATAAGGAAGAAACAAGACATGCCACATGTCCATTGGTCAGGTAGTAGCCCTAAGGCATGGGGAAAGTTTTAAGAAGGATGTGCTCCTTGCAATTAACGCCATTTTACCGCTCGCCATATTGGTGTCATGAAAAGCGTGTGAAACTGGCCGGGGCTGTCGGAACACTTTCACAGGGAGACTTCAATCAGGGTCGCCGAAACAAAGGCGACACTTATCCTCTAGACGCACCTTCCCAGGAACACACACTCTGTATGTAGGTGTATATATGTATATTTTGTTACACACACTGCAAGAATATCCTGATCAAACCAGAGAACAAGTCATGCCATGCCCTAGGAAGCGCCTGAAGAGACATCGGAAGGCTTGGCATCATCCCCCCCACTGCTCTTTGTTTAACGACGACTTTAAAGAAAATCACCATATCAATACGACAAGGAGAGCACCGAGACATCTTAGAAACAACAGGATGACTGCTGACTGACACCAGATAACAAATAAACTAACAAGTAAATAGCAAATGTAAACCTTCTGATAAGATTGTGAACCTGGAGTACCCAGCCAGTGGGGAAACAGGGGAGGGGGGAGGCAAGGGGGAGAAAACAAGGTATAAAGGCTGTCATGTTGTGTCCATAGGTGCACTCCTGCTTGCAGGATGCCTGCCTTTGCAATTGCGAATAAAATCTGCTTTTATCAGAGATACCGTCCTGACAAAAATTACTTGGATATTTCCAACAATAGGAACGTAAAAAGGAGATTTAGTGATCTGTAGTATAGTTTTCCAGTTGTGTTCGTTGTTCCGCTTACTTAGTATTTTAAACCACTGATGAATTTTGAGTGCTCAACTCCCGTAAATGTCAAAGGAACTTCCAAGGACAGCTTTGTAACACTTATTTCTTTAGTGAGCATTTCAAATCTGGCTTATTGAATTCCTTGAAGATACTAAGGACGCCAGTCTCACTGATGGGGGGTAAGTGACCATGCCAGGAATTCTTCCCAGTTTCAAGGAGTGCTAGCTTATGAATAGCCTTTTGGCTTTCCAGGAAGTGTTTATGCATGTAGTTAGCTTTACATACCTGAATAGTATTTGTTTTAAGAATATCAATCACAAATGGGATTAAAACTTGATAGAGTGAGTTGTAATATGTTTAATTTCATGGTTGTTTTTTTTTTCCTGTTCCGTGTTAATCACTGTCAGCGTGAGCTGTGCGAAAGCTGAATGTTTTGCATGATCCTGATTTGTCCCATTTGCTAAAATTTGATTTTGGTCTTTCCGTGTTCCTCTGATCTTCTGCAGAGCTTGATCTCCTCAATCCATTCTGATTGTTTCCTGGACGTGGAGTAGCTGGGGACAGAAGAGGAATTGGCACCTATCAGCTGGGGGTGCTGGTGGCATCAGGGATTGTGTTCACAAATCAAATGTTATGGACAAGGAGGAGCCAGTAAAACCGATGGTGGCAAGGGCCTGGCATTCACCTTGTTTGTGTTTCAGTGGCAATTTAGGTTGCTGTAGCTCTGGGCTGGCTCAGTGGACCGTGAAGGGGACATATGTATGCACAGCAGAGGTTTTGGGGTACAAAACTTCCCAGGGTGCTTCACAGCCCACTCATGCTCAGCAATGGGCTGTTGAAAGTGTTAGATTCCAGGTGGAAATTCTTTATTTAGAGGGTGGTAGGGTACTGGCACTTTCTGCCCAGATGGAGCTGTGGGTGCTCCATCTCTGGAAGTGTTCAAGGATGGGTAGGATGGGGCCCTGAGCAGCTGGATCTGGTGGGTGGCAGTCCCGCATGCAGTAGAAAGTTTGAAATGGGCAGCCTTTAAGGTTCCTTTCAACTTAAACCATTCTGTGGTTCTATGATTCTAAGCAGTTTCTACCTGTACACCAATTCGCAGCCAAAATGCTTAAGGTGTAACTCTGGAGAACATTTTCTGGGTCTGTTTCATTCAAGAGGAATCCAGCTTGCTTCCTCAAAATTGCTCCACATTGTGAGCCTGAGTGCTCTGTGCTTGGGCAGGGGCAATCCCATTGCATGGGGACCCTTCAGCCACATAAAGCTGCCAGCACACACAGGAGGTCTCCCAGTGTTACTCCTGGTTGCCAAAGGGAATTTGCCAGCAGGTGGGGGAACTGAGCACAGTCCTCTCTGCTGCATTCCTTTCTCTTGTCACATCTCTGCACATGGAAGTCAGCGCTTTTACCAAGGGCTTCATTTGGTTCCAGTTTTCAAGTTTTTTTTCCTTTCAACCACTAAAGCAAAACCTTTCCCAGTAGAGCAAACAGTGTGAAACTAAACCAAAACACCTCTGAGACTGTAACACAATCATGTCCTAGGGCTGCAGGCACAGATCTGTCTCTGGAGCGAGGGAACTCAGTGCAGAACTGAAGGCAAAGATGCCCTCCACACATTAAACATATCTGGCTTTCTATAAGCTTTCACATGCAGCATGCATACCCTCAGTCTCTCTCAGATCTTTGCAAAAGATAATTCAGTTCTATTTACTTGTGGTTCATTTGCAGTTCTTTTCAGCACTAAATTATGGAATTATTCTTTTTAACATTACCAGCAAAGTTAACAAAATCCAAGATCTTAGATTAAAATTTAAGTATGTGTCACTGTGGGAATACAAGAAAAACTATTCTGAGCAGCAGCTGTGGAGCAAGATAAACAACATGAGAACCAAGGATACCTTTAGAAGAAAAGAAGCAAAAGGAATGGCTTATGGCTCTCATTGGATAAGCATCTGCATGCACGGTTAAGGAGAGTTTGTAGGATACTCTGTTGACATGTAAAGGTGCATGGGAAAGTTTTAAGGGTGGATAGAAAAGCTAAAAAAAGGAAACTTGTGAATGTATATAAGTGATATGAGAAATTCTAATAAATGATTTGGATCCTTCACATCTAAGTCTGTGCATCAGACGCTGCCTGTCACCATTATTTTCCTCTGATAAATATTAGTATATAGTACCTACTATTGCAGAATTTTTCCAGAAATGAGTAGAAAAAGATATGTAGGCATCATTCTGTCTTTATTACTAAGAAAAAAATTAAAAGTGCTTTAGGCAGATTTCAGTGTGTACATTGACGTTATTATGACTGTGGTAGAATAATGGTTTTCAAATTTGTGATGGAATGATGATTTTGAAACAGGTCACTACTCTGCCTTTTTTTTTTTTTTTCCTTTAAAGTTTTTCTTTCCTTCCTTGAAAACTATAAACATCAGGCTTGTAAGTGGCATAAAAAACTGAGGTCCAGAGCAGTATGCATAGCTGCAGTCTTGTGTTTGTCCTGACCCAAGAAAGCTTCCCTAAGTACTCTTCAACTTGTTCACAAATGCTTTATAATATTGGAGACTTACAGAAATCAATACTGCTAACTTTGCATTTCATCTTAGAACATGAGTATTTATGTTTGACAACCAAAACAATGGACTTCGCACGACTGTTTGCCCACTGGCTGACACTTGGTTCTTTTGGCTTTCTTAAGGGTCCACTTGCACTCCTAGGAGGATGTACAAATATCTCTCGGATGATTTAAATAGTGTCATATAATCGATTTGGCATGTAGATCATGAAGCTTTCCCTTTTTTCTTTGGTGTTTTGTTGTTTTGTTTCTCTAAATTCTAAGTTAGCTAATAGGCAGTCATGCTGCTGCCACTGCTTCCCATCTCTCCCTCTCCTTTTTTTTTTTTTTTTTACCACCATTGAAGTTCCTTCACATCTTTAGGGAGCAAAACTGTAAAAGTGTAGTGTGTGCAGCATAAACAGTGTGGGTGAGTAATCTGTTGTTTTCCAGCTTCTCTGTAACTTCAGAAATTCCACCATGTGTTGCAGCAGAAATTGGGTATTTTGGCACATGAGTAATTTCTGCATTAGGAGTGCAAGGGCTATGCAAAAACTCAGATTACTGCCTCCCTGATTCTAGGGGATTGGGATCAATTTGTGAAGAGAAGGACCAGGCACCTAGGTCATCTGCTTAAAATACCAAAGCCAGAAATATCTCTCATCACAATTTATAATTGCAGAGTGAGTGATTGACATAATTTTTTTTTTTTTGCCTCGGAGCCAAAAATTAGCTGTGGCAATTTGGCACACGATGTTTTGTTTCGTTTCCATTGGTAATCTTAACTCTTTGCTGTCTGAGTTGCCTGCTTAGCTTCTCAGAACCTGGGCGTGTTAACATTAAACTTTGTGTTCCCATATTTATAAAAAACAAATAATTAGCCAGCCAGGATATATTTCCACACACACACAGAAAAAAAGTGCAATAACTCTTCTAGTGTTTGGAGTAATGGTTTTTCTCTAAAATTCCGCTGTAGGTAAGGCCGAGATCTTCAGAAATTGAAGTTTTCACTGTAGATTTAGTCTGGCTGCTCTTTACAAGTTTTGTGCTTCAGAATGGCTGAGCCACTTTTGCTCAAGCTCTCCAGAGAAACTAAGTCAGAGGCAACAAGAAACAATGCAAAAATTCAGTGCAAGAATTTTGGCAGAATTGTATGTCATGGCAAAATGTAAATTATAACTTGGTATGTCAAACAATAGAAATGTTGAAGTTGTGAAGAAGATGTGCAAAAATGTGTGTGTTGTTTGTAAAGTAGATTGCAGAAATTTAATGTGCATGGACAGTAAACACAGTAAATCAATGCAAAAGACAATTTATGCACATATTTTAATTTTTTTTTTCCTATATTTTGCAGGTTCTTCTTCACAGGTGCTCCTTTGCAAGTAGAATACACACTGCAGCAGCTGTATCGTTGCCGTGACTTTAAAAATAAATAACTAAAAGCACAGTTGCTCTTAGAACTCACCATATTTTATCACAGATCTTTTCCTGACATTGTTTTCTTGTTGACGTCAGTAGAAGTTTGAAGATCAATTGAAAGCAGCTGTATATTTTAAACACATATTGAAGTCATCAGGAGAGTAGTATGCACTATTTTCCTGTAATACCCTTGGTACTAGCCCAACACATCTTTGCATCACAAAATTTTATCATCAGTAACTGACTTAGTTTATATTTGCTGCAGTGTTACGTGTCAGCAGGGCAGATGTATCAAATAACGGTGTACTTTGATATATAATTAGTTTTACCAAATTAATCAAACTTTCAACCTAAATACCCTATTTGTGTCATTCTCTCTTAAGAGGAAAAATTTCAAAGGCCACTGAGTTTATTTCCTGTATAATTTTATATTGATGTTTGTGCTAGTGAATTATGTTGAGTGATTTTTACACAACAAATTTTCATTGCATTATTACACTGATACATTTGTTTTATTTTCCATCTTGTCCTCTTTTTTACAATAAGAATATATTATTGTGTAAAGCTTTAAATCCTCTCCAAATTGACACTGAGAAAAAGTGTGCTTCGTCTGAAATCATCCTACCTCTATGAGCAACTGTAGCTTTACTGCTACATTTTTTCAGTCTTAAATCATCAAAAACATCTCAGATCAAGAACCACTGAGAATATAAAATAGTAACTGGTGAAGAAAGCCTTTCTAACAATGCATAATTAAGTACAAGATGATTACATTTATATGAGGATGAATATGCTGTAGCCTTTGGTTATAAGAAAACACTTTTAGTATTTCCAAGTAGTGAATATAAGAACTAGAGAAGGCTTGTGGCCGCTACCAGATTGCCCAGGAAAATTAAGTGCCCTGAACTAAGTTAGCAGGACAACGCTATCTACTCAGTTAAAGATTAAATGAATCCTAAAAATCTTATATATATATATATATATGGCTTGATTCTTGCTGTAGAGTACTCAAGAGGGTCTAACAGCCTCTCATCCAGAAATATAGTAACAATAAAGGCTGCATTCAGAAAAATCCGCAAAACCTATTGTTGCTGGAACAGGAAATTATGCACACAGCTGTTGTATTTTATTATTTGATGAGTATATCTGTAGTGTATTTATATCTCCTTGAACCTGCAGGTGGTGCAAAATCTTCATGTAACATAGCTCATAACATGCCGAGATACTACTATATCTTCCTTGTATGTTTTGCTTCTCTGATAACTTACAGGTATACTTCATGTATAGTGTGATCCTTGCTGAACAGTTAATAGTAGAAAAACCAGAGATAAAAGCATTTATTGTTTTGTAAGCAAGGCAGTTGCTATTTCTGTTATTTACAGTAGCAGTTGTTATTTACAGTAATCTTCATTGTTTGACATCTAATGCCTAGCTCACTTCCTGGCTATATATTCCCTTTCAATCTCATCTCACTTTGTCGTAATACAATTTCCTCAACATAAATTCTCCAGACTTTTAATCTCTCTACTTTTTTTCCCGTAACTGCTTCAGTTTGTAAGCTCATTTGTAGCTCAAAGCTGTCTTATTCTCACACAATCACAATGGTATGTAAAATAGTGGAAGAAAACATCCCAGATGTTGTTGCAACTTCACTTTTTTTTATTTTCACCAGTTAAGCAACATGAGAAAGCGTGAAGCCCACGACTATTTTCTTCTGAAATACTGAGGATTCTGGATTAAAGCCTATCTGCTATCCCAAAAGCCTCTTTATTCTGAAAACCAAATCACATGCTTTGTTACTATTAAATTAGAGCAGCATTACTAGGCAAACCTCTTCAAACTTAAAATACCTGGGAGGGGAGCTGCAGGAATGTTTTACAATATGCTGGAAAAACTTGTCTAACATGTCTGATTTTCCATTTTTAAAAAAAGTTTTTAGAGTGGTGTTTTTTTTCTTCCTTCGTGGTTGGCTCCATTTCAGCTTAGAGAGGGTTGGGTTGCAGTATGTTTACACACACAGAAAACTTGCAGACTGGTAAGATACATGTAATGAATCTTTGTGTAAGAATGGATAGGTACTTAAATGCTGGTCTCCATGTCTGGTCAAAGATACAAGAATTTTGTTTGTTTTAAGCAAGTCACATTAGTTTTCTGACTTCAGTAAAAACTTCATCAATGATCAAGGTTCAATGATTCAGTGGGTGTCAAGATGCAAATTGGATATCATTACGTGAAAGTCCTGTTTTGTTCTTCATGGTCAGTCAGTGTGACTGTGAATAATGGCAATGCCAGAGAGAAGAGGAAAACTTCCTTGAAGGTAGTCCTGATCCCATGGGGGAAAAAAAAAAAAGAATCTGATCTGGTGCATTTAAGAGATAAGAGTTTCACAAACTGGTTATTGTAGGAAAGTGTTGGCAGATGGGCTTTTTTGTCTGTTTTGTCCAATGGGGTTGGTTAACAGTTGTTTGTCTGCTTGGTGTGTGTCCTGTACAGAGCAATTAAGAGATTTCAGAGCATTACTGAATGAAGATGGACAAGTATCTGGTGGTATGCACCAGTTCCTATTGTAAGGCCTGAGAAATAATTCATTATGTTCCCCTGCCACAGGCGGGGACACCAACCTCCACATTTAATGCTAGACCAGACTGCCCAGGGCCCCATCCAACCTTGAACACCTCCAAGGATGGGGCATCCACAACTTCTCTGGGCAGCCTGTGCAGCACCTTGCCACTCTCTTGGTAAAGAACTTCCCCCTGACATCCAACCTAAATTTTCCCTTGCTCAACTTAAAACCCTTGTCCTGCTGTTATCTACCTTTTCAAAGAGTTGATTCCCCCCCCTGTTTGTAGGCTCCCTTCAGGTACTGAAAGGCTGCCATGAGGTCACCCCAGCAGCCTTCTTTTCTCCATGCTGAACAAGCCCAGCTCCCTCAGCCTGTCTTCATAGGGGAGGTGCTCCAGTCCCCTGATCATCTTTGTGGCCCTCCTCTGGACCCTCTCCAACAGCTCCCTGTCTTTCTTGTACTGGGAGCTCTAGACCTGGACACAGTTCTCCAGATGGGACCTCACAAGAGCAGAGTAGAGGGGGACAGTCACCTCCCTGTCCCTGCTGACCAGCTCTCTTCTGGTGGAGCCCAGGATACCATTTGCTTTTTGAGCTGCAAGAGCACACTGCTGGCTCACGTTAAGCTTTTCATCCATCAAGACCCCCAGGTCCTTCTCTGCAGGGCTGCTCTCAAGGACTGCTCTTTCCAGTCTGCATGGATGCCTGGGATTCCTCTGGCCCAATTGCAAAACCTTGCACGAAAGTCAACTTGTGATCAGAGTGAGAGTTACTTGACTTTCATTAAGGAAGTTCTGATGTTTTTTGAAGTTTGACTGGTGCAGTTTCCACGTTAGGGGGCAGAACAGGGAATCATCATTTTCTGTCTTTGATGTACACAGTCTGGAGGGCACCACACACAGTGTCTTGCGAGGCATATAGGGTCATCAAAGAGCTAAGAAACACAGATCTATCTCTTGTAGTTCACAGATCAGAGTTTTTGATGTACATCAAGTGTAAGTAAGAGAAAGTGTCTAGGTGCATTTAGGCATCTCCAGTTTCCTATACTGGATCCACAACTTGCTTCCTTCTGTCCTTCATACTGGAATAAGATTCTTACAATTAATGGATTAAGAAGAGGTAGAAGTACTGCCCAGCCTTACTTTGTTTGGGAACTTAACACACATGGAATAAAAAACAAAGCTCTTCTGGAGATTGAACGTGCCCTGAGTGAATTTGCTGGTGACACTAAGCTGGGTGGTGCAGTTGACACAATAAAATGGAAAGATGCTATCCAGACAGACCTGAACAAGCTCAAAAAGTGGGATCATAACGAACCTAACGAGGTTCAGTAAGGCCAAATGCAAGGTATAATACCTGAGTAGGGGCAATCCCAAATATGTGTACAAACTGGGAGAATTCATTGAAAGAAGCCTTGCAGGGAAGGATTTGGGGATCCTTATGGATGGAAAGACATGACATGGACATGAGCCAGCTATGTGTGCTTGCAGCCTGGAAAGCCAACAATATTCTGGGCTGCATGAAAAGAGGGTTGGACAGCAGGGAGCAGATTGTCCTCCTCTGCCATTGTGAGGCCCCATCTGGAGTACTGTATATATGTCTGAGGCCCTTAGAACAAGAAGGATGGAGAGCTGTTGGAGCAGATCCAATAGGCAGTCACAAAGATGATCAAAAGGCTGGAGCACCTCTCCTATGAAGAAAGGCTGAGACAGTTAGTACTGTTTAGCTTGGAGAACGGAAAGCTCCGGGGAGACCTCACTACAACTATCCAGCACTTGAAGGGAGCTTTTAAGTAGGAGGGAGTTTGAGTTTTTTACACAGGTAGATTGTAATAGGACAGGGAGGAGTGGCTTTAAACTAAAACTGGGGAAATTTAGGTTAGATGTTAGGAAGAAATTATTTATGCACAGGGTGATGAGGCACTGACACAGCTGCCTGGAGAAGCTGTAGATGCCCCATTCCTGGAGGTGTTCAAAGCCAGGTTGGATGGGGCTATGGGCATCCTGAGCTGGTAGGTGGCAGCCCTGCTCATGGCAGGGGCTTGGAGCTCAACAGTCTTTAAGATCCCTTTCAAGGTAAGCCATTCTCTAGATTCTAGATTCTATGATTCTTTCATGTTTTTTGTTCATTTGTTTGTTTGTTATGTTATAATCACTGAGTCACTGTCTTTCTGCAAACAGATTTGAGATCTTTAGTCAATTTGGTAAGATCTTAAATCAAAAAGTATTAGTCCTTTTTGCAGGAAAGAGATTAGTGTAGAGAGTGACCAAACTTCTTATTAATTTATGTAGATGGACAGGAAGGCAAAGAAATGAGGAATTTATTTTCTCTAAATACAGAATTCTTGTCTGGCTATATTTTCAACTGAAGAGTAAGTCCTTATAAAGAGAAGCTCAGTCCCTTGTGAGGTGTCTCAGACACAACAAGCCTATGAATTTTAATAATATCAGGATATACAAATCTTCATGAAATGAAAAAAGACTTAAGCAGGGTTTCTCATCAGAGCTAGAATAATATTTTCCAAAACTTTCATTTTTGTTTAACTTCAGAATCCAGACGTTCCTTGAAACACTTCTTGAAAAAAAAGATTTGTGGGTACCTGAAACTGAAATAAAACAGCCCTTAACACCAGCATTGCATTTACTATCTAGCTTATTTGAGATTGAGCTATAGTTTTCCCTGAGCCTGGATGAATGAACATGGAAAACAGGGTATATTTTTCCACTGAGTTGTATGTGTTCTGGATCAGGTACAGACTGGTACTTACTTGTTGATTGTGGCATCGAAGATGCTTATTACCTGGCTTGAACCAGTGCAGTCCTGTAGTAGTCTGGTCTTTAATCTGCTCTCTCTTCCTTTACTTACTGCACAAAAGTATATCTCTTCTGAGTTACATAATGGTGCCTCTTTTGCCCATGATGTGCCAAACACACCTAGAACAATTTGAACTTACAGGAAAATTTTGGAGAGAATAGTGTCAAAATTAAAGCTTTTATGAGGCATCAATATCTTTTCTCTAATTGAACTGTTTGAGCTTTATTACCTCAGTTCTCTTCTACTTTGGTAACTGTTAGTTGACCTTCTGCTATATGGTCTATGCTCAGTGGTACAATTAAACTTTAAAGGAATGAATAAAATCTGTGATGTGTGAGGCATTTTCATTGAAGTTTGTGGGAGTATTAATGGCATTGCAAAACATGGCAAGTCTCTATCTGAAACACTGCGTACTCAACAGATTTTCTGAGATTACTGAGCTGAGATTACTCAACAGCTATTAGAAAGGTGGAGTCCAAGTGGAATCATGTTGAAACGGGTATCAGGAAGGGCAGCTTGTATTACTAGACGAGATTAGAAGAGCCTGTCTTTTTGAAGCAAGTCAAATAAAGTTAAATAAAAATGACAAATATGGCAGGGAGAGGGGAAGAGTTATTCCTTTACAGTTCATCTGAGGACAACTTTTGAACAAAGTACTTTTTTTTTTCTTTTTAAATCTTTTTTCAACAGTTAGTTCAAAATGGAAGCCTCCCAGAGGCTACTAGATATCAGTCCAGCTCAAATGATCACTTGGACCAAAGCATACACACATACTAACCATTAGCTGTCTGACATAGTTGGCAGAACAAAAATATAATAGATTGGAGCAGAGAGAGAAAAAAACCCTTTGGCTAATGAAAAAATTACTTCAGAATGTTTGGGTGGTAAAATTTAATATAGCTCGGATGTTTCCATAGACTGTCAAGAAGTCAATAGAAATTTCCACCCCCTTTATAGATTTTATCCTAATAAATAGCTTACATAAAAGCAACACAGGTTTTACTTTTCACAGAAATTTTACACCAAATTAGCTAACTTCTACCTCCTTATGAAGAGAAACTCTCTGTAGTGACTTCAAAGAAGGATATAGCATGCTTATTTCTAATGTTCCATTCTAATGTTCTAATTTTATGTTCCAGTGGAATCAACTATTGGCATCAACTGAGTTATTTTTTTTCCTTCTAAAAATCATGCAAAAATCATAGATATTGAAAATTTTCATTACTCACGCTGATATTTTCTGTCCTCCCTACTTAACAGAAGTTGATGATTGTCAAATACAGAACATTGCATAGAAATTAAATTCATTACATCACAGAATTATATTTTTGTTATTAACCAACTCTCTTCCTTTCACTTTAGGAATTCCAAATGAAAAGATTACTGTGTGTAAGAGAGGCCACTTGCTTGATCACTTCATGTGTGTCTTGGTTAACATTCCGGTAAGCTAAAGGAAAATTATACTACTGTTCATGTTTTATCAGAATATTACAAATACTGTTTTGCTGAATTCCTGTGAAGAAGCTTGTCTGTCTTTTTTCTGTAAATAATTAATTTCCCCAAATGCTGGATGCTGTTTTATTAAAGCTTTGTTACCCTGTCTCTTTTATTTCACACTAACTGATTTTATGTGTGGAATTCATTTCCCGTATGCTACTGCTGATAAGCAAACAAAATGGATTGCTAATTTGATGTGCGCAAGCAACTGAGCTGATATAAAATACTCGACTGTTTTGTTGTACAGGCTAGAAAATATACAGATTAAGATTTGTTTATCACAGACTTGTGTTTAGCCAGTTTTAATGTGATTCTGAAGCACTGACCACATCAACAGAATTGTGCTTATTGTTTCCTCGTTATAACTTACCTGCAGTGTACATTATTACATTTTCCATCCAGCTGACTTTCCATGGCAAGCTCACTCATAGTCACATGAAAATATGCAGACAAATAATTTTTCAAAATTTCACTTTATTGACACTTTTGAAACTGTCTTTCTTACCTTTCCTTCCAATCATTCTTGTGGTCTTACTGATTTTAAATACTTGCCATGTCACTATTAGTCCAAAATTGACTCTCTTTGCTAATCCAGATGTTCCTGTTCTTCATATATGCGGTGATGCATAGTATCACTTTGTAATATTTATATAGTCTGCCTTAAAATGGTCGCCTTCAGAATGATTCCTCTAATGCACCTTCTGTCCCTTTAAAATCAGGTCAGTTACTTGAACACTGCTTTAAGAGCTTATAATATGTGCCAGCATGTAATTATGATCACTTTTTCAGGCTGGTCCAAATCTTCTTAAGCTACAATCAGGCACAAAGGAAATAGAAAAATCTGTTCATTTTGCTTTCTGATGATAGTAACATCATCTGTACTATCCATCAGGATCACCAGCTCTTTGCAGTGACCGTGACTGTTGGGATGGTAGGTGGGTAAGGAAGATCAAATAGTGAATGGTTCTTATCTAGTTGCAGTCAGTAAGAGTCTTTCTTGACCTCTAGATCTGTGGTACTGTAGCTGTGGTTGTAGCCGCTTGCATTCAAAGCATTTTTCTTTCATGCTGGGAAGTCTGTCACACCTATTCAAATTTGCTTATTTGGAGAGAGAGCTGACTAAATGACATTTGTGATCAGTGGATCAGTGTCATCGCTTATTCGCTAGGAATACAAACCTTGCCACTCTAAATAGGCTATTTTCATCCTGTTTGTCAGTGCCATTTTTTCCTCTTCATTCTGCCTAGCATTCTTAATTAAAGACTGCTGGGAAGATTATGCAGTAAAGCAATGTGGAATGATCTGTTATTTGTGCAATCCGTGGGAAATGCTGTAGCTGTTATGAGGGTATTGTATCAAGCACTGGTTGAAATATTAGTCTAGTTTGCTAATGATTAGTCACAGGATGTTTCTCTGCCTTGTTGTCTTAATTATTTAACATAAATTCCGCACTCAAATCCATAGACCTTTGTGTAGGCCTTCCTGGCCTTGTGTGGTCAGCCACAGCTGTTTGGGAGCCTTTATTTTACTTTCCACTCTTTCCCATTTCTTTGATGCTCCTTTGAAAGATTCCCCAGATAGAACTGTAAAAGGTCTTTCAGCCAACAGACCTTTCTGTGTAGATGATTTCAAAAGAGGACACCTGAAAAAACAGTGAAATCTGCAGCCCTGTCTGCTTTGCTTCTTCAGCTTTTCTGCCCTGTGTTCACCTGGCATTTCTTTGGGAGTATAATGAAATACAGATAAAAGAATGTATAAGTTACATGGCATCAAACAGTGCTTTGATAATCATGTAACTCTCGTGCTCCTACTCACAATGGAAATCTATCTCTGTCATAAGCCTTTTCTCTGGTTTAATTAAAAGCAGCAGCAACAAAACTAGATACCCTATTTTTGTTTGTTTCCTATTTTACCTTCTGCTATTATTTTCTCCTTTTCAGTTATAAGCTCTTAAGGACAGGGAATCTAGCCTGCACAAAGATGAAAAATAACAGTGGTGAGATGGCAGTATCATGAACCTGACTATGGTAGTGTGTTCTTACATAACTTGCATGGAGCAGAATTCTCTTGTCTTGCTACTCAAAATTGCCAGTGACTTTTTCTCTTTTTCTGGAATCTTATTATTCTCTTCCTGAGTCGTGAAAACACCTGACAAACTAGTGATTTTCTAGATCAAATTTACTTTAAATGCTGAGTGCTTTTTAAGATTGATTACTGGCCTGAGCTTCTACAGGCATCATTTTCTTCTTTTCACTAAAAATTCAAATTGCCTCAACATATACATCATTTACAGTCCCAGTCGTTAGTCATCAGAGCTGAAAAATCAACATCGCTTTTATCATGGGTTTTTTTGTTCAGGCACACAATTAAAAAATATGTTATTTTCCAACAGCAGCGCTCAGACTCCTACACCAGAAGAGCCCATGTGTTCCTCTACTGTACCACAGTGTGAATTGACTATTTCAGAAATATGAGGCAACACATCACTCATTCATACGTAGTCTCCTTAGGATAAGCCAAATGATGGGAGCATGGACATAGGAGATAAGGACATCAGAGCACTCTGGGCACAAAAGGCTTAATGGCTTTGGCCTTTCCCATAATTCTTCCCATTTTATCATGTGGCTGAAGGGATTGCAAGTACTGTGAGGATATTCTGGAAGTTCAGGTAAATATCTTTTTGTTTCCACTTCCAAGGCTTCTAATAAGATTCTAAAATAGCTGTACTTTTTCCATACCATATGTTAGTTTGTTAAAAATATATACGTATAAAATCTAGTGCATGTTATAGGTTTTGTAGATGTCCTAAGTTTTGTAGATGTGCTGAGTCTTTGCAGCTACAGCTGCAAAAATCCTTTACCCAAGAGGAGACCACTCTTTTCAATTCATAGTAGACAAATAGTAGATTAGCCTTTTCATTGTGGTGCAGGGTGGTGATGCTGTGGAACAGGTTGCCCAAGGAGGTTGTGGATACCCCATCCCTGGAGGCATGCAAGGCCAGGCTAGATGCTAGATGTGTGGGCAGCCTGGTCTGATGGTTGGTGACCCTGACCATGGCAGGGGCGTCGAAACTCGATGATCTTTGAAGTCCTTTTCAACCCAGGCCATTTTATGATTCTATGAAGATGGAATAGATAGGTATATAGATTTCTTTCCCAGTTAATGTTGTTTCTGACCCCCATTCTTAAAGCACATTTGTATGAATCTTTTGTTATGAACCATGTTGAAATAGGCTTATGAGAACACAGATTAACATTTCAAGAATATTTAATACTAGCAGTTGAGAGCTATCAGCAGCAAATGTAACACCCTTCAATTTCTGTACAGTGAATTTGGGTTTCAGAAAGATATGTAAGTTATAGTGTCACACAAATAGGCTTTTCTTTACATTTCACATTCTGTGATTATTTTGGCTATTTATATGTTGCCCTAATGATGGCATGGTTTTGTTTTCTTGTTCTTCTTGGTAACTTTGCCTACTGGACTTTGAGATGCAGACATTAAGAAGTTAGGAAATTGAGACTTCTTTTTGCTTTTGTTTTCTATACTGTCCATGCATACTGAAGAGCGCATTTATTTCTCAGTTCCTATTTAAAACAATGCAAAATATAAAAAGGGAGGATTAAGTCTGTGTTCCAGAAATAGGTTAGGCTGGAGAAGGAGATCATAATGCAAACTGTTCAGTGCTTCCACTGTAGTTTTAGCTCGTTTAGTTGTCTCAGTAATGGGAAGACCAAGACGCAAGGGAGGATGTGTGGAAGGCACATACTGTGTCAGAGTCTCAGAAAAGAAGGTCTCTGTGATTTTTCCAGTGCTCTAGTTGTGCTGTAACACTGATACCACATCATTAGCTGCTAGCTAACTACAGAGTTGTATGTTTCTGTTATAAGTTAGTCAATATATACCGATTTTGTGGTGGCTGTGTGTTAAATGAGTGATGGCAGTAGTGGTTGTCCAAGCAGGTTTGGGTGCTTGAACACATTTTCATCATTATTTTTCCCATGTTTTATCAGCTCTTCTCCTCTGAGCGCTCATGCAGCTTGAGAAAATGACAGACAGTATCTGCCTTGTCAGACAGTATTAGAAAAAAAAATAAGTAGAGGTATGGGTTCACTTTCTTTATGTGTGTGTCTCTATTCCATCTCCCACCAGTTGCTTTTTCAGTTTTGTACCTCTTATTTTCCCTTATAAATCCATAAGTATGTATGTTGTGCTACTTGTAGCAGTATTAACTATAATTTAACCATTAGAAAGAATCAGTTCCCAAGATAAATTTCTATTCTGGTCAATTCTTTAATTGGATGAATCTGAAATTAAATTTGTACTGTTAATTTCATTGAACTTAGAGCTACCTGTAGCTTTTCTTACTAATGTTTGTTGGTTGAAACTATTGCCACTGCTAATAGAGTTGGATAGGGTCTAAAGTATTGATAACTTCAAAGGTAGAGTGTTGCAAAAAGAATATTTCTTTATGATAATGTAAATCAACTTTGAGCACATCTTTGATCATAAACACAAGTGAGATGCTTAAAAAAAAAAAAAAAAAGTAATGCAAGTTGCATTGAGCAAGTTTCTTTGAGCATTCTTTTTCTGTGCAGGGAGTCATAAACAGGAGATGAAATTTTATTCCCAACTTTGCTGCTGGCCTGGAGTCAAAACAGCTCCTGCTTTCACAGTCACTGTGTTTCATAATGCCTATTATGAACTCGATGTTCAAGCTACACAGACCTTGTTCATGGGTCTGGAACTAGATTATATTTAAGATCAAAAACATTCTATCGTTGTAAATTGTATGGAAGTATTTGGATCAGGAGGCTTCTGTCATTGGCTAGTTTGGTTAATTACTGTTAACTGGCCTAACTTACCAGATTTCCCCTTTTGAAATAGAAAATATCTTTTTTCTACAATTAATCTCTTTTTTATTTATGTTACACTTAGTTGGCTTCAAAATTATTTCTTGTGATGATTCTCCTGGGAAATAGGGATAAGAATAAAAGGAAATCAGTTTGCCAACTATCAGAGTAGAACATCTGGGTTCTAGCACCACTGATAACAAAAGAAATTGCTGGCCATCAAGCTGCTGTCTGCAATCATCCTGTAACAGTCAGTAATGCAAATGGTGCTACAGCAGCAGATGGGCTCAGGCTGGCTCTAGGGCTGTGTCTGGGGAGTGTGGGAGCTTTCTCTCCTTCCAGGGCTCACTGTGCAAGGCTGGACGGCAATGTGCACCCCCTCTTGCACCAGGAGAGCAAAGAGCTGGGGTCAGTTCTTCTGCTCCTCTGTCTTTATATGTATTCTCCATCTGATATAATTAAAAACTTAATCACAGGGATTCAAGAGGGAAAAGACATATTAGGTAATATTCTTCATCACCTTGGAGCCAGTGTAAGATTGTTTCCTATAAAATTGCTTGCTGATTTCAGGGGAGTTGAGGTCTGTAAGAAACGTGTGGGTTCAGACTTTTATTGAAGAGCTGCAAGGCTTGTATATACATCTTTATTAAAACCTTTACTAAAAAAAAACAAACAAACAAAAAAAAACAATAAAGGCATTTCCATGCTTGCTTGATCTTGCTGATTTCACCTCTGCTACCTTATACCTTATTTGTCTATGATAAGAGCACGTTTATTAGTTTTGTGTACTCAAAGATAAGTAGGAAACAATAATTAAAAAAAAAAAAAGAGATTGGAAATGAGGCAGCACTTGGCCTTATTAAGTCAGAGGAAGCCTTCAGATGTCCTGGAGTCTCACACAAAGACTAGTGTTTTTTTCCAGACTTATTTCAGTGAGGCATAAAAGCTGTACAAAGAGACTTTCTTTGTCCATCTTATTTATAAAGAGGTGGCATACAATCAGCAGATACCTCTTTTTTCAAGGTCTATAAATTTTCCCAGTCATTTCTAACGTGAGTTTTCAAGCTCCCAGTTATATCATGGAACAACAGACGCTTCTTGTTCTCTGAAAATCTTTCAGCATGATGGCTTTTTTTCTTGTTATTAAGTTACAAATCTTCAAGAAATACACTTTGATTTCCATTTTCAGCCACAATATAAGCTCTGATACTGTAACATACTGTTTTTATAGTAAATATTGCTGTGCATGTTATCTGAGATCTTGCTGATGTGGAACTGCACAGTCTGTGATATTTTGTCATATCACACTGAAAAATATACTCAAATCCTTGTTGGGTCCAGGCAGCCCCAGGTGCTCTTTCCTGATGTTACTTTTGCATTTAACTGCTCTTAGGTAGTAGAGATGCCATACAATCTTAGAATACAGCATCAAAATGGTGTTAAGGTGTCCGTATAGCCATTGTTTCCAATTAATCTCTGTCCTAAAATACTAAGATGCCTCTTTTCTTCAGATCAAGTTGCAGAAAATTACTTTCATCTTGTTGCCAGACAAAGCCAGCAAGCTAAAAGACAATTCATCTCTCTAAGAATATCACTGTGGCTGGGATCCTAAGGTCGAGACAAGAGTGTTTCCAGGTTAAGTAATAGTGTGATCAAATGCTGCCTCTAACTGGTTGCAGTGAGGCTAGCCCTTAAACTAGCAGTAGATAGACTCAGTAATGTTATCCTCTCAACATGATGCAATTTGTCTTATGGACTCCCCTAGTCTCCTTCATACCACAAGACCAAAGAAGAGCTGTGGCTCTCCTATGCAGTTAAAATTGATTTCTTTTCAGGTTGGCTGCTGGTGGAGAGGGCTCACTTGGGGCAGTAGCAGCCTATCACTTGCATAAGAAGCTTCCTCTCCCAATCATCAATTTGATATGAAAGTTAAAAATAATAACCTCTGCTGTGCATGACAGTGAAGCACTGCACCAGAATGACTTGGCACTAGCAAGCACTTACTTTGTTATGCATTAAAGGTGAGTTAAGGCTTAGAAATCAAGTTTATTAGCTGAGTGTGCTTATTTATTAACTGGATCACTTCTTGCAGCCTGACAAACCAAAAATATCGTAATAAAGCAAGGGTTCCTGACCTCTATAATTTGTTGTCACTGCATGAAATTAGTAACTCTGATACATGTAAAGCAGTAGAATTAGTGTGAGAGTTTTGTTCCCTATTCTTTTCAATATCTTTAATCTCTGAAGTAATTAGAGGAGTCTGATGATTCAAACCCATTTTCAGGTTGTGTACAAAAGTAGAAATTAGGAATTACTGCTATTAGAGGAATTTGGATTTTTTTCAGCTTGCTTCAGTAGTCTTTGTGAGATGTAGTCTGAAAAAGTTAATGCTCTATTCTGGAAACCAGTACAATTGTTAGTATCTTACTTGGCTTTTCAGGTTGTTTTTTTTTTGTAAACGTGTTGAAGAAAGCTGTCCTCTCTGTGATGGCAGTGGTACGCTGAGTGGTACCAGCTGGGAGGCTGGGCAAAAAGGGCTCCTGGGTATTTGCATAAGAAATGTCTTTCCAGATGATTGAGATGAAAAAGTAGGACTCCCAAATGTCACAATACCATCAAAACCAAGTTGAAAATATTCTGCTATGTTTTTGTGATACCAAAATCATTGGAATTAACCTCAGTTTTCTTCAAGGCAAGAAAAGCTATCACTGTTTCTATGTAGAATGAAAACTGTCATTCATCTTTCATGGATTAAAGTAATTTCCATTTTGAGTGTGGCTTAAGACAGACACTAACTGAAGCTGCAAAGGCATCTAGCTTTCTCAGTTCAAACTTTATATTTTTATTAGTTTTACTAAAGGGATAAAATGGCAATAATCTGGGACAAAAAAAATAAAAGACTTAACTTTGTTACAAGTTCTGAGAAGAAAGCTTCTTTCAAGTACATTTAGTAGTGATGTGTAGGATTAGACAGATGATGTGTAAGAATCTTCAATTTCATTATCAACCTTTTCTTCTCTATAAAATTTCATGCTGCAAGGAATATAATGATAACAGCTGCACACTGCTTTGTCAAAACTGAGAAAATGCTGGATTGAGACTGCTGTAGTGATGGAAACCACAGTGCTGCCTTCTGATTATGCTATGGGAAGTTGTTGAAGCCTTCAGTGGTGACCCTGTCTTGATTCATTGTTTGTTGCTTGGTCATGTTACACTTCTGCCAAGGGTAAATATCAACTGTAAATTCTGTTTCTGGGAGCTGAGGCTTCAGACTGTACATCCCAGAGCAGGAACAAGTCTCACATTATCACTTAGAGTTTGACTATGATCTTAATGTTTTACATAAGAAGATGGATCAAAGATCAGTTCTGCCTAAGTCTTATTTCTGAAGTGCTGTATTTTGGATTACCTCAGAAACTTAAAAATAGCATGAAGAAAATTAATTTTAGATCCATGTGATTTTAAATGGTTGAATAAATTGTGCTTAAAAAATATCAAAACAGAGCCATTTGGGAAACTGCCATAAAGATAATAATGTGAACTCTGTAGTAGCATGTCTTCTAGGCATTGCAAGGTGCTAAAGTCCTGACAAACTTCCAGCACGCTTCTGTTCCTCGCATGGTGTTCAATCGGTAGGATGGGTTGACTGGGGCATTGCTGAACCCATGCAGCCCAATCTGATTGTGTGAACTGCATCTTTCTTAAATAATTACGGAACACTTCTGTCTTTTGCGTACAACATCTAAAAGGCTTGAGTCTAAGTGATACTATAACACCAACCAATATTAATAAAAGAAAGTCTTTTAGAAATAATGGCAGTGTGACTGCAAAATGTTAAAAAGAAACTCAGAATGCAAACCCAACCACAACTGATTCTGTCAGATGCATGCTTTAACTTACACCATGAAGAATTTGTTTACATGTTTAACAGCTTATGTTGACATTTAGGTAAATACACATTCACACATATAACAATTTACACATATTAATTTAGAACTGCAGTGGACTTTCACTATGTAGTATAGTGATGTGTTAGTAGTCAAACTCTAAAGCTCTTGTTACTCTAAAGTTATCCAGGAAACTGAAATCTGTAAGACTCATGAGTAGCTGGGACTTCTTTTGAATTACCTCTAAGACAAAACCTGCAGGTGTGGTGAGAAAAGTATTGTATGGGATTTAGCTTTTTCAGGTTTTGATTTTGTTGCCATTGTTCTGAATGTAAATGAACAGTCAGAAAAACAGCATGTTCTTGGAAGTAAAAAAAAAATATATATTTTTTTGGAAAGCCAAAGAGATCTTCTGAAGTTCCAGGCTGACAAAAGAGACCAAGAGTTTGTTGCATGCCTGCCTTACTAGCTAGTCAGTGTTTCTTTCCCTAAGATATTACACTGAAGATTCACTGAAGCAAAGACTTAAGCAGGCCAAGGATGTGGGAAGCTCATCGCTCATGAAATGGGCAGCCAGGAAGACAAAGATTCTAGAAGAAAGTATGTTTTTGCCTCAAGCTATAAGCCATTTTCTGTTATGCAGATCTGACAGAATTAAGATAAAGCTCGAATACTTTCATTTCTCTGTCCCGTCTGAAAATGAAGAAATAATTGGATGGAAGTAGATTTGAATTCATTGCCCTTAGAAGAGTACCAGGATTTGTGCATGTGTTTGTTTTACAGCGACTTCATACCACCAGTCAGCTTTCTTCCTGACCATAAATTCTTTTCAGAAGAATGTACACTGCAGGATTCATTCCAAGGCTCGAGATGTTGGCTGTGAATAGACCATAGCAATTTAGAGCTGGAACTGAGGCATGCTGATTCTGCCACCTTGTATTTTTAGATCTTCAGATTTTCCACAATATTAGTGGTAAACATTTTGCTGCATAATGTTCCAATGGAACATTCTTATTGGTTTCTCTGAAGAAAGAAAGTATTACTTTTATCTCTATGAAATCTGTTGCTTTATTCAGGAAATCAGTTATCTATTTCTCAATAGGCTGCATAAGCTGTTTTACATTTTTGAAGGTTGAATATGTGGGCCTTTAGACTTCAGTGGCTTTTGAAATGCAGAAGAGAGAAAGTTCAACAATTAAAATTCACTTGCAGGTCAGATAATATTGATGCACCATAAACAGAACTCATTTGAACTTAAGAGTACAGGTGGTCAAAGATATGAAAGGCAGTTTGCTTTTTAGTTGGTACTCAAGGAAGAAACATTATGCAGCTTCTAATGCATTGAAATTTTAATTTTTGTGAAAGTCATCATGTACTACAATGTTATGGCTTCATCACACTCACTAGAGCTTAACTTTTTAAAATATAATTACTGGCACCAATTAATTGGCAGGCACGGTCATGTGTGAGATCCCAAACAAACAGAATGACTAAGAATAAATGAAGGGTATATGATGGACAGAACATGAGGGAAAAGTTTTGAATCAATTTCTTCCACTCCCCCACTTAGAAAACAGAAGTGTGGAGTAGGACATTCAGTTCTGAAATGCTTGAGGTGAAACAAGGCACGCCCTACTGGTAGCTGCAAGATGGGCACCTGTGTTATTAATATACAGGCTTGAGAGAAAACTGTATATATGTCTATATAACTGAAGGGACAATGGCAATTACCTATCTTGCTGACTACTGGCCATAGTGTTTCAGAGGACGTTTTCTGCACTGATGTGCTGTTTCTACCTGAGTGAACCTCAGTGACTGCTGGCGACTCTGTGAGCTCTTAAGGCCAAAATTGGTGTGTAGGCTAATGCTGTATTTATACTCGCCCATGTAGATATTTCCAAATTCCCACTAAGTTAGATCTTATGATTTCCAGACATAGTCAGTCCCCAGTAGCATGGAGATTGGTGTGACATCTCAACAACCTGCAGGAAGCAGGATAAAGGCTCCAGGAGAGCTTTGCAAGTGCTATCAGTTTTCACAGCACCTGGACCTCAGTGTCCTATGGCGGTTTGTCACTGACCATAAGCCTCTTGTTAGTAGACTTTACAGCTACACTTTAAAGACACCATAAGGAGAATATCCTATATCACTATTATAATTGGCTTAGTAGCAAAATAGTTGAGCAAGAGAAAATATCAAGGTCACATTTGTGATCAAATTTCTATGCTACTAGCATGAAATGTAAATAAAAATGATTATAAAATACTTCACTTTTTCAAAGAGTGACCAAGGATTTGCTTTCCAGCTCACATAATTTGGTCTAAAGTTACAGGCATGGAAATAATAGGCAGCTGGTTTCATTTGGGAGTCACACGATACAGTTTTTCTGCAGCCTTTTCCCTGCCACAAATTTAGGAAAGCTTTGCATGAAACAGGAATAATACTTGCACTGTGTTTTTGAAGAGATTATGGGTGAAGCCAAGAGAGCTGGGGTGGAACAGGAGAGACAAAGGATAGCACAAAGCAATAATGAAAGCAACATGGGATATCATCTATCCAGAGAAAGATGAGAACAGTGGTGGGATTTGACGGTTCATTTTGAAATACCCCTTGCAAAGAAAGGAATGTGCTCCGGAATTAGGACTGGGTCCTAGGAACTAGGAAAATTGGGTTTTGTTTCTTACCTTGTCATATTGCGTCTCTGTGATCTTCACACTGTGCCTCAGTTTCCCAGTCCGTATAAGCGCTCACTTTAAAACTGTTCTGTGCATTCCTCCATTGAGGCATTAGCCTCTTTGGTGAGCTCAGCTAAAAAGCTGAATGAAAAGATATCATTATTTTAATTGACAGTTAAGTGCTTTGCATTTAAGATTTAAAACTGAAAATCTTAGACTGAGAGTTCTGAAGTAGTCATTGAAATAATGAAAAGAAAAAACACTTCTCCATGTTTCAAATGTATTCGTTGCTAAAGAGGCCCTTTCTGAGCATGTCTAGTGCAAACACCTTTAGTGAGCACTCTTAAAGCTTGATTTCTGCTGTCAAGTGTGTCAAGAATGGATTCTGCCAGATCCCTTCAACGCAGGCATCTGAAACAGATGCTGCTGTTATTGCTATGTCTTCACATCAGCGCTCTGCTACTTTTAGAGCTTTTTATGGAACTGAGGTCTTTCCTTTGGCTCTGAAGTTGGAAGGAAGAAAGTAGGAGGAGTAAAAGAAGAAGAAACCATTTCAAGATTCTCTGCAGTGGTGTAGCAAAGAGACTCACGGTTTGGGTGACGAAATCTAGTAGAGAAATGATGGAAAGCATCTGGCAAAGAAGCCATTAAGGTCTGGCAGTATATGCAAAGATTTTCCTTACATGTTAGGGGAAAGTGAGTGCACTTCTACTAATAGAGGGCAGTGTCATGGTTTTGAAACCAACCTGATGAATATCCTAAGCTGAGGTTAGGATAAACACTGAAGTTCAAGAAGAAAATTGGATACTGAAAACACTTTTACTGGCTGCTCTGTGTTGTGTCATTCTCAGAGTTTCAGTATTGAAGTGCATCCTTCCATAACTTTTCTAGAGTGAATTTCACCTTAAAAACCCTAGGTCCTAGAAGGATTTGAAGGGAGCTGTGGGAAAGAAGGACTACTTTGGTTACTTCGATGAAATATTAGGAAATATTAGGAAAGGGCTTACATATTCTTGCAAAGGACAAGCAATGGATGAAGTTGTTTCACAGAATCTTAGAGCAATTTGCTTTGGAACGGAACTTAAAGATAATTAAGTTCCAACACCTTGCCATGGGCAAGGACCCTTCCCACCAGATCACGCTGTCCAGGGCCCCATCCAGCCTAGCTTTGAATGCCTCCAGCGATGGGGCATCTAGAGTTTCTCTGGTGAGCCTGTACCAGGGCCTCACCACCTTCTAAGTATAGAGTTTCTTCAGAATATCTAATCTAAATCCACCCAATTTTACTTTAAAATCATTGCTTCATCTTCTCACCACAGACCCTTGTAAGAAGTCTCTTTCCATTTTTTTTAAAAACTCCCCTCGGGTTCTGGGAGGCGACAATGATCTACCTTGTGCCTCCTCTTCTCTAAGCTGAACAAGGTCTGCTGTGACAGGACAAAGGGAAATGATTTCAAACTAAAACAGGAGAAATTTAGACTGGATACAAGGGAAAAGTTTTTTACAATAAGGGTGGTTAAGCATTGGAACAGGTTGCCCAAAGAGATGGTGAATGCCTCATCCCTGAAAACAATCAAGGTCAGGCTGACTGGGGCTATGATTACTGGATTAGATGATGTATAAAGATCCTTTAGGAGCCAAATGGTTCTAAAGCCCAGCACCCTTAACCTTTCTTCATAACAGAAGTGCTCCAGCTCTTTGATCATCTTTCCTCTCCTGGACCTGCTCTGGAAGCTCCACATCTTTCATGTGCTGGGGGCCCTAACCTTGGATGCAGACCTCCACATGGAGACTTACAAAGGCAGAGCAAAGATGGAGAATCACCTCCCTTGCCCTGCTGGCCACCCCTTTTTTGATGCAGCCCTGATACTGTTGGCCTTCTGAGCTGCAAACACACATTTCCAAGTCATGTAGAGTTTTTCATCCATCCTCCAAAACCCCTGAATACTTCTCCGTAGGTCTTCTCTCAATCCACTCATTGCCCAGTCTTTATTCATGCTTGGAATTGCCCTGATGCAGGTGCAAGACCTTGTGCTGGCCTTGCTGAACTTCTTGATATTAGCATGGGCCCTCTTCTCAATCCTGTTCAGAGATGTCTATGGATGACATCTCCCTAGTGTTTCTTCACCTCTAAAGAGTTTGTGTTTCTCATTTCTAAGTGCGAGCTACACGAAAGTGCTGCTGTTTGCTCTTTTCCACCTTTGCTGTGTGAGAAGCTGGGAGATACAATTTACAATACAAATTCTTCTTCCACAGCACGGTTCCTGAATGTTTGGGATAAGGAAATGTTCTATTCACACAACCACCACTAGAGGCCATCCCAAACCTCAAGAAAGAACTAAACCTCATTTAATTTATAATACAATGTACATTTACAGAAAGAAACCAGAAGCAAGGCTATAACCTGTCTCCCACATGAGCTTATGTTTTATGTGTTCCATAATGAAAGAAAATGTTTCTGAACCTATACTGAGCTTGTTTATCCATGAGGTTTCTATTTTTTTTTTTTTCTAAATATTCACTGGGAAGAGGGATTGGGTATGGAAAATATTTTTTTCATTATCGTAGTGATTTTTGCAAGGATACTACATGCTATCTCTGCTTTATGGAAGAAATTTTAGGTTCAGAGAGGTTAAAAGAGCTGCACAGGGCATTAGGTATTTTTATTAATTCTTGCAGTAAAAGCATAATCTGCTCTGGACCATATAGTCTTTATAGTATTCTTGTTTGCTAGGCTAGACTCAGATATCAGATGATGTAATAAAGAAAATGGTCCATGGTCCTAAAATTCAGAGTTTGTTTAATACAGTCAGTAGATTTGCACTGAAGTACTGTCTTTTCTAAACCTTACTGCTGGCACCACTGTGAATAAAATAAGTCTACTTCATTTCCTAATATTCTATGCTCTTGCAAATCAGGATACCCTTTAACACTGCAGCTGTAGGATTAGAAAGTCTGTTATAGAATTTTTCATGGCTGAATGCAGGATTTGAATCAGCCAGAATAAAGAACATTATTTAATAAATACTAAACTGGAAGTGCATCTTAATGGAAGCCCACTTCATCTTTGTTTTCCGTTTAGGAATTTGTCAGTGCAACATATTTTGGATAAGAGGAAACAGAATATTTTCAAGTTTGTGAAAAATTGTTTTGTATGAAGTTGGATTTTCTCCTTAGAAAGGCATCTAGCACTTTCACAAATATATTGGCAGAGGATACTCAAATTTGTCATGTCATTTCCTTGCAGTGGATCTTAGGACACATTATCCAGTAGTGCTCCAGTACAGATTTTTACCACATTCATGAGTAGTGAGCAGCTGAGGCATGATCACACATCAACACCTCACGAGTTAGGCACAAATTTTTACTAAAAAGTGAGTAACTCTGGTGGTCTGATTAAGTAATGCATGCTTTTGATGTTAGTAGTCATCATTTCTTTTTTCTTCTCATTCTCCATATTTGACATTTCTTGTGGGACATTCTGAATGTACAAACCCTTGGCCTGCAACTCAGTAGGCAGAGGCCTGGAGACGTGATGATTCAGGAGGTACTTCTGCAATCAGAGAGGGAATGACTCTAGCAGAAAATACCAAAAGGAGGTAATGATGGTGTAACAATGATATAACAATTGTACCTGATAGCAAAATGGTTACTTGGTGGACAGAGAAGGAAGTTGTTGACTTCAGCATATTTGGCCTATTTCTTCCACTCCCACCTCTGGTATTGTTGCTGAAATTCCCACCAACTTGAGTCTTTGAAGTTGAAAGACCCTTCTCCAAGCAAGAACGATGTGTTCTTGCTGTTGGCAATGGGAACTGCTGCATTTTTGCCATGTCACTTGGATAAAAATCCACCAGATGAATGATGTGGCATAGGAAATATGTGGTCACATAGCATTACATCTGGTAAGAGGAGGTAAGAGTCTGATACTAATGAAAAACTTTCATTCTGTCAGACTCATCTGAAGTGAAGTCTGGCATTTGACAGGTGAACATTTTAGAGCTAAGGGGGAAATATTTTTTTGAACAGTAGTAATGAGAAGGGGAACAGAATCAATGCTACAGATGTTTTCTTTTCATGATGAAAACAACTGGAAGTTTGGATTTGGATGTTCCTTACTGAATATGTCCTCCTATTTGTGAAAACATGCATTTTAAACTAACTGAAATCATAGAATCATTAAGGTTGGAAAAGACTAAGATCATCAAGTCTCACTATCAACCCACCACCACCATGACCACTAAACCACTTTCCTTGGGAGAGAAAGTAATTTTATCTCTTCTCATAGCATGCAGCAATGGAAATCCCCTGGGTTCATTATCGTGTGGGGTTTCTTTGCGTTTTTTTTTCTCTGATTACATGTGGGAGAACATCAGGGACTTTCAATTGGTCCTCTGGTCTGATGTTCTCTGGTAAATTCTCAATTCTCACTGGATTGCGTGTGCTGAATAATAACAACCAACTCTGTGCTTTTTCTGGCTTTCTCCTATGAGCTTTTTGTTTTGCTTTCCTTTTAGAAAGGTTTTGTTGGGACTGAGGCAGATTCTTTTTATTTATTTGCCTTGCAAATAAATACTCAAGCCCTTATCAAACATTCTTTAAGAAAGAGCTCAAGTTCTGCATATTGTGAAGACACAGTTTGCATATTGTTACTGCCTTGTGCCCCACTGCATTCCCAGTGAAGAGGAACGCTGTCAGCTATAGCACTACCCAGAGCTGCTGTTCACAGCTCCTTGACCTTCATAAATCATGTCAATCATACAAAGCCAGCAGGATTCTCGAGGGCCATCTGACATGCTAGGAAATCTGACAAAGTATGGTAGCTTTCCCTGTTCTCCACTTGTATCTCCCTCTGTAATATCTTGGCTGTTGTCCTTTGATAGACAGTTGCTCTGTTGCTGTGCAAAGCCACTCCAAATGGATGAAAATCAGAGGAAAAGTTTTTGAATGTGCTGTAGAGGAAAGTTTTTTGAAGGTAGTTATTGACCAACTCCCAGTGAATTTGGAGGGAATTTGTTACCTAAAGGCTCACCATGGGGCCTAAAAGCCTTTTTCAGGAACAACCTGTCCACGGAAGCACCTTAGGTGTACTAATTCTCTGTAAATATTACGCTCTGTAGGCCTGCATTCATCTTGCCTAACTTCAGGTACATAATTGATGCACTTCATTTAGGAGCATAATTGTCCTAAGTCTTCACTGTAATCAGTAGAGGAAAAAAGTTGTTCGTACCACTAAGATCTCAACTGCTGTCAGCAGGTACCTCATTATCTCCTAGGATACGCAAGGGTAGCTCTAGCTAAGTGCCTAAAATTAGCTCACAAGGAGCTGGGACTACCTGTCTGTAAATCGCATTTAAGATTGCAATGGGATGGTTTTGAAGGGTAACTTGTTAACTTGAAAATGTTTCTTTCCAATAGCAGTTAGTGTGATTTTTAAGCTAAGGAAGAGACAGATCACATTGTTCTTGCAGCTCTCATGTAGAGGCTTCTCTGTACTCAGCCTCTGAGTACAAAACTAAAAAAAAATGAAGGGTGACTTTGATTGTAGGTGCTTGCTGAATTATGACTGTGGTACTTCGAGCTCCACACCAAGGAGCTCTAGTGCTATAAGGTGTTCTGTCCACTTTTGTTCATGTTGCTTCTCTTTGTTTCCCTGTTGGGTGTTGAAAAGGGTGCTGCTATAAATACATTTTGTGCTCGTTTCAGGCAAATCCTTTCAAGAAGATGCAAAGTTTGTACTACAGGATAGAAGGTTTCTGAACGGTCAGTGAAACATCAGGCCATGTTGAAATGCTTTGGGTAGTCTGGTGAATTCATTTACATATTATTTGGGAAATCATTAGTTGGGATCTTCCATGTACTATCTAAAAATACTTTGTTATAGAATCTAAAGGGTACAAAGTAAGATGTTCTTTTGGGTTGCAAGTTCTTTTATTTCTCTTTCTGGTTTTTAGTGTGCACCAAAATGCCTCTTCTCTTATTACACCCCTTGGCAGACAGAAACACAGAACCTCACTGGGAGTCTGTCATGGGTTTATCTCAAAAAGCAGCCCAGCTGATGCTAAAGAATGGTTGGTCAATGGCAGAAACAAAAGCAGTCAGATATGAATAACATGATTTCTTTCTTGATTTTCATTTCTGCGTATGATTTGCTTTCACACCAAGTCATTATTAGTGTATACTCAAGAAATGGCTGTACAATAATTTACTTAATAAATCCTGGCACTTACTCTGCATTACTAACAAACATATGTTTGAGTGGGCTGAGGCTCATTAAGCATAGCTTTTTCTCACCCATTGCTGTTACAGATTTTAAAGACTACACTTAGTTAGACTGGAACTATTCTTCCTCTGAGTTAATGGTATGACAGTGTTAAGATCTTTGAAATGGTCCCTGATAGGCTTGTTTTCAGTTCTTAAGACCAGTGTGAGCAAATTAGCAACAAGATCATGAGGAACTGCAAACTCAAATGGTTAAGTGGCTTAAATTAACAGAGGCATCGTATCCCCACAGTGACGAGAACATGAACTTCTAATCTGCATCCTATAGAAGTTTCTGTGTGATCACAAATTAGAGTTCTTCTGGAGCTTGTTTGTCCTTAGTGGTATTTCAAGCCACATTAAGGCCACATTTTTATTCCTACTCCATAAGTAAGGGATGGCAGATTTAGTGCATTAGGAGCAGATTCGTCCCATTGCCATCTGCTGTAACTATGGGTGCAAAGTCTCTGAAGATTAAGTAGAAAGGAGGCAAATAAGTCTTTCTTTTAGTGGGAAGAGACCTTTGTAGATTATTAAAATGTGTACTTAACTTTAAGTGTGGCTTCCAGCTCTAACAAATTGCCTTACAAAAGACCTAGCTGCATGGTAGGCTTAGCTGTGCTTGATGAAATTCTGCAGTGTTACATGGGTACAAGAATTTGCAGGTAAAGTATGTCCTGCAGCACTGTGTACTTGGGCTTATAAGAACAGACTTTTATGAATGTGCATCAGTATTCAATTCCTCATGTTAAGAAAAACAAAACAGACAAAAAAATAAACCCAAACAACAACAACAAAGTACCCTATTATGAGACAGGGTAGGCTGAATTCCTCATCTATATAGCATTTCTAGAAGCCACAAGAGTTATTCCAGAGTAACCCTACAGAAGAAAAATAAAACAGCTCTCCCACACAGTAAGACTTATTAATTTTGAGAACATCCCACACTAACAAATACTGATGCACAAAATATTCTGCAGGATCAAGTTAGCTTTGTGCAGAGCAGGATTTGAACTGTGAATGCTGCACACTGCTGATTGCAAGATAGTGATGGTCTAATTAAAGGTTAAGTTGTGAGGTCCTTAGTGTTTAATCAGTGCATTAAAGCAAGTAGGAGTGTTGCCTAACAACAGCAGGACCTATAAGCAAGAGGGGTGTTCTTCTCCCTTCCAACAATGGACTCTGGAGCTGAGTGAGGAAGAAGTGGGGTGCCTTGATGTTCTCAGCCCAAATCCTTTTCCTTGTCCTGAACTTATTATTTTCTCCACCCTTATAACCTAAGTTTTGCATTTTATTTGTGTGGGGGTTTTTATTGTTGTTTTTTTTTTTTTTAAGTGAAGAAGAAAAAAGACAAACTAAAGGTAATTTCCTGATTCCAGCATCAGTGAATCTCAGGATCACTGATAGGTGAATTTCCAATGAATGTTTGAGGGTGCAAACAGAATGGTACTGTTGTAGTAACCCCGTGTGATTTCTCTAGTCCCTGTTAATCTGAGCACTAGGGGCTTTAGCATCCTATTTACTTCAGTCTAGGAAATATATATTTCCTTATTTCTTGTTTCTCTACTGTATCTTCTGGTTCTTTGGCATCTCATCATTTGAGAAATGAGGCTTGTTTTGGTGGACCCTATTTGCTCACCTAAGGTAGGATTTCTGTGGACAAAGTCTCCCAGCTAATCCTAGAATTTTAAAAGAAGGAATTCCTGGTTGACCTTCATCTTGTCCTTCTAGACTTTGTTGCTTTCAGTGTTTGGCTTCTCTTTTGTATTAGTAACTGTGATAGAGTGTTGGGCTCATGCTGATCGTGACCAAGTCTTCTGGTTTGATGTTCAAGTTTACAGGATGTCCTTTTCATTTACAATGTTGATTTTCTCAAAACATTTCGAACAGCTGGACGTGAAAAAGAAAAATAAAAAGCAAAATAAAATGAATTGCTCTCCTATCTAAAGCAAACTTGAGGCCAACTAAACTAAAATTCACATTTTTCGAAGTCATGATGGTTTGCTTTAGATCCTCTGTCCTTGAAAATTTTGTTGTGTTTTGTCTTCTTACTTCCCCCTCTGAACAATGTAGGCCAAAGTTTCTTAAAAATTTTTGGATGTTGTCAACATACTCAGCCTCTCAAAACTTTTATCGGCCAAGCTAATGGAAATATTACAATGTCATGCAAATGTGAATAAGTTGGCAGAACATCTTGTTGCAGACAGGGGAAAAACCCCTGCATACTGAGTGGCATATTTATACTTTTCCAGGGCCTACTTATTGGTTAAAACAGAACACATGTAGCTTTACTTTCTAAAGTAATGAAGTCAAGGGTATAAAATACCTAGGCTTCTCCTGTTTTCAAACACTCTTTCAGATCAACAAGTTGAAAAGATTTTCAGGATTCTCTTGTGCCTTTATGCATAAGAGATGAAATCATTCAAAGCGCAGGGCATAAAGGTACCACCTGATATGTGAAGCACTAGAATGTGCTCTATGCTACGAAAATAAGGCCAGTACAGAAACAGCCTTGAATGAGGTTTAACATTCATTGTTCCCTACAGAACTGATTGACAATTCTTTTCCAACTGTGTAATTTTTAAAAGAGCTAAAAGAATTGTTCAATCCAATCCAACTTCATTTATATCTTGAAATAAAGCTTTGTGTGATTTTATCCATCATGGCAAGCATAGAAAAAAATACCAGCACTTATCTCATCCTGGCTTTACATAATGCAGCATCAATCAACAAAGTTTTACCTACATTCCTCCTGTAGGTTACTGGGTCAAATACTGAAAGTCATTACCATTTCATGGCTGCTTGGTATCTTGTTTTAAAAGAAGCTGAAGAGCTCAGCTTAGCCCCTAACAGGCCAACAGAGCTGTACCAGAGATGTGTAGGCTGTTTTGGACAAAACAAGAACAAACTTTTTTTTTTTTTTTTTTTTTTTTAAAAGAAAAAAAAAACCTAAACCCCAGCTTTAGGCTACACTCCAGCAATGAGTTCCATTGACGTTTCCATGGAGCTCTTTGCAGGATAAGCCACAGTTGTTTTTTAAAAAATCTTCTCATGAGACCACAGTGTTTCCTGTCTTTCTGGGAGCACAAGATGTAGAACAGTCGTTTTGTGTTATTTTGGCACATCTTCCATGCATTTCGGGGGAGTGCAGCGTAGAAGCAAGAACAAAAAGCAGACATATTGATTGTTTCTCGTATTTATTTTAAACCCAGACATTATCAGACTCTCAGTAAGCTGTGAAGAAAGATTTGAAACAATGTGTTGAAAGTTTTTTTTCTTTTTTTTTTTAGGGAGAAGAATGCCTTGTGTCTTTTTCTATCTTTTTTTCCCTCAAGAATTATGGATCAAAGATATCCCCAGACAGAAGAAAGAAAGATGTCTTGATATAAGAGCTTTTCCTTATGCTTACCCCCAACCTGAAGCATACAGCAAAACACTTCCAGAACTCTGCTGCCCTTCCTCTCAGAAAGGTTGTCAAAGCATTAAATAAATTCAATATGTTCATACAAACACTCTTTGCTCTTTTCTCAAAGCTCAGGAACAGCTTTTGAGTGGGGAATGATGTTGCACCAGCTCCTGAGAGGAGGGGTGTTATTTTAAGCCAGCTTTAGTTCTGTGTTTCTGCAGTTTGCAGCTATGCTTGTTGGCTGGTGTGGGATCTGGCTCCTGGCCCTCAACTGGAAAACAAAGGTCCTACATATGCTTGCTATTCATGCTGCTGATGCCACTCAATTACTGCACAGATTAACAGTACACAATGGTGCTCCTTGTTTTGAGACATCACACATCTCACCTGCTAATACAGACTTCTGCAGGCTTCTGCAGAGCAATGAGTACCCCCACACTGTGACTCAACACAGCTGAGTGCAAGTGCCAAAACCTGTCCTGCAGATAAAGCCCAGTGCAAGTTTGTTTCTCTCTGGCCCTTAAATGGAGTCAAAACTACTAAGATCTGCGCAGCTGTAGTCAGGTGAGCTGAATTCTCTTTTTCCATTTGTGTGCATCTCACTTAGAAAACAGATCCTGCAAAAAGTGTGATGGAATATTGACTGTATCAGAAAGTCATCTGGAGTAACCAGTTTGCCAAACTTATGTATTAGTTTGGTTCAAAATGATTTCTCAGCTTTGTGGGATCTTTCTTTTTCAGGCTTTTCTGTGTTCTGCAGTTGTCCAGCCACAGTCCTGATGTTTTTTGGCACTTCAGATATTCCACAGGTGTTCACAGTTTAGATTGGCACTTATCACTATACTAGAGTTTAAAATTGCTTTCTTCCTTTTCCCAACTTAGACCTTTAATTCAGTATTCAACATGCTTTGACTTCCTCTCTTTCAAGAAATTGTTTCCCATCTTACCTTTCTGCAAAAGCTTTAAAATTAATCCGTTGTCTAAGAATCCTTGAATGTCGTCCTGTAAATCAAATTCTGAATCCGGAGCTGCTTTTATTTCAAGAACACTCAGCAGATCAAATAACCTTCTTCTGTCTTGCATTTGATTGTTACCATATATTACCATATATGAAGAAGCATTTTTGTTCTTCTGTCTTGGTCTCCACAGTGCATCCTCTTGTGCAGTGTTAGAGGTGTTGGTAGATTCTTCTTTGGATTCCACAGAATTGTGTGCAAATGAAGCAGTGCCCAGACAAGGACGGTTAAAATGCAGATCTCACCTGAATCATGAAGATTTGTATGCTTTAGTTTTAATTAAACAACCAAAATAATAACAAGGGATACTTCAGTGTTGTATAATTGTCCTGTATGAACAACAGTTTTTCTCAAAGATGGGAATTCTTTAGCACCACTCAGAAGTGTTTGTGTTGGGGATGTTAAAATTGTTGAAGTTAATATTTTAACTGTACATTTTATATTTGCCATTTTATGACATGTTTGGATGTCTCTAGAGAATGTACAGTTTACCACACTTTGTTCATGAGTTAGAATAAACATCTAAGAAAACTTGGCTGTCTTCCTTCTCTTTCTTGCTAATTGTCCTGCAGAACCTCAAAGAAAGTATCACTATATTTTTTTAAAACACATGTATGTTGTGTCGGTTTTTATTTCCCTAGGGAGACATGGAACTTTTTGTTTAATTTTTTCCAAAGGACTGGGTGTCTTTATTTCAGTCAGGGATGGGTAAAGAACGTAGACAAAATAAGAAGTTTTCCACATACCAGGAGTGGGAGAGAAACAGAGACACCACATGTTTTGTGATGAAACGATGAAGCTTGTTAATTTGTATTTTACTGAGAAGGATAGTTTTGTGGAAAGTTCTTTAGTGATGGGAATTTTGAGAAGAAGCCTGCTAGGTAACTTCATGGGTGGCTGAAGAGCTGGTGTGGGAGATTTTACAGTCTTAAGCTGGCCAGAACTGCTCTGGATTGACTCTGCTCTTATGTCGTAAACTGAGGAAGAGAAGGCCTTATATCCAGAAATCCTTACCTGTCCGTATTTACTCAGACTGTCTGTGGCATTTGGCACTGTAGCAAGCACAAGAGCCTGTTTGTCGGTCTTCTGACATACCATGATGCTAGGAAATAAATCCTGGGCACTGCCAAGCTTCACCATTTATTTATCTGCTTCTGTGTGAGTGGGAGGACCAGGAGCCATAAGCCACCCTGCATGTGTGATGTTCCTTATTGTCATAAGAAGCTCCTTCTGGGTTTCTGTGAGTGGTCTGAAAGAAGCAAAAGGTGCCACTAAGGCTGACATTGCTCTTCCTTTCTTGTATGGATGAGACTCGACCACAAGCTCTTCAGTTTAATTTCCCTAAGTATTTCTAAGTACTGCTGATAAAACATTCTCACAGCAGCCAGAGGAGGACAGAATAGAATAGAAAATTCTTGTCATTTTCTTTCGGTGTTCTAGTATCTGATGGTTTTCTATAGTTTGTAGTACTCACAAGTAATTAAATTAAAGAAAGCCAGATCCACATAGTAATGGAGACAGAACATGAACAAAGTTAGTATGCAGGCTGAATATCTACATGGCAAAATATGAGTTCCAGGATACATATTCTTTCTTGTTCCTTCTATTCTTCTACAACTTCAAGTCTCTCTACATTATTTTTGAGCACCACTAAAGATAACTTGTGACTGGAATCAACCATGCTGAAAAGCTGAGTTGCCTGGAGATTTCTTTCATCTCTTTGCCTCATGATTCAAGTCTCCCTAAACTAGGTAGATGTTCTGACTTTCAAAATGCCCAAGAGATTATGCCTGTGTCAAGGTTGGCAGGAGGCAGGGGTTGGCTTTGTTACATATAATTTATAAAATGCAGAGGAAATAGTGCAAAAGGGAAGAGCATAACACTGGTCCATGTTCCACATGATTTAAAGTGTGGAAGAACATTCTTGCAAGATTTTAATTTTTCTCCATCATTATCAATTACAGTTTTTGTCAGGTTCACAGCCATGACACAAAGCCAAATGCTTCTTAATCATTTGGACAATTTCCTCTTTTTCTAAAGTATCTGTTCTTCCACCAATTCCAAATATAGTTACTGATATTTTAAGCAGTTTTTAATATATATATATATATAGAAACCTTAGGATAAATGACTAACAGTGTAATTACTGATAATATTCTAAATTCAGATGGTTTGGCTTCTGGAACAAAGCCAGCTTGTTTCAAACCCTATTTAGAAGCTGAAGGAGCAGTTGTCAGAGATCCTCTTATCTCATGCTGCCACTGGATTCTGGAAAGAGCTCCATGGTGAGGTGATGTCCTCCTGGAAAACTTTGGTGCACTTGGAGCAAATCCCTGGAGTTCAAGGCACTTGGCAAGGATTTTGCAGTCTCCACCCCAGTAGTGCAGGCTGTGGGAAAAGAGAACTTCTGCTTGGCCAGAACAAACCCTCTGCATCCGAAAGGCAGAAGATGAAAAGCAGAACTAGACAGTCACAGACAGGAATAACATCTGACTCTGTGCATCATTTGTCTCACCTTGACTAATGTTCTGTAAAAGGACATGTTATTCTTGATGGCACTCCACATCAGTTAAATGAAGATTTTGCAGCAGCTTCATCTTAACTTAACCCTGGAGCACATTCACAAAGCTAAGATGAAAAATGCACTGAGTGATTCATATTATTTTTCTTTTGTATTACACTATTTATGTTCTTCCCATATTTCCTGGTACTTAAAATACTTTGGAATAACTGCCAGCACATAATTGCATGGTACTGTTTGTAAAAAAAAATGTAGTTCTGAGTTTGGCATTTAGGATTTTGGAAGCTGGAATACTACCAGAGAAAGTTTGGATTGCAAAAATGCTGAATAATAATAATAATAATAAAGTATACTGGTCTATATACAATCTCTGTAGACTTCAGAATTCCTCAGTGCTGAGATCAATAGTGCAACAGAGTTCTTTAGTTTGGATACACTTTGTGTTTGGAGAGTTACTCTGATAAATACAGATACCGTGATTAACTTCTCAATGAAATCTTAGGACCCGAAGCAACTTTGATAGGAGCACACAGCAGTGCTGTACAGTTCTGGCACTACGCACTGGCAGTTAAAAGAAGTGTCAACAGAGATCACATGTGGCTGTTTGGTGACACTTGATCTACACATGCATGTCACTTGCTGTGGTTCTGAGGCTGATGCTGCTTCAAATAGTCATTTTTGATTCTGCTTGAAAATGTACTTTTTCATTGAGTTTACAAAGGAGCCTGGCTGTGTTCAAACACTGTTTTGTTTCCATTGTTTCCACTGGTACCTGCCAACCCCCCAGAATGAAATAAAAGGAATTGGAAGGTGACGGTTTTCCACTGTGAAACCCAATGGGCCTCTGTCTTGCACTGTCTCTACTCCACTTGCAAAAGTTTTCACCATTAGAAAGGAAAGTGGTTGCAAATGGTGTTGAGTTGACATTACTGAAGTGAAGCAATCTGGCTTGCTTTGTTGCAGAGGAAAATGTTGCCCATGTGCATCCCCTATTCTACGTCTCTGGGAGCAGCTGTTCACGTATAGCAGAGCTACAGGGAGCATGTGTGGTGTGTGCATACTTCTGAAGTACTAGAAATCCCTTGCCAATATTAAAAAAGCACCATTCAGACAGGGCCAGGGTGGAGGAACTGTGGGAATAAGAAATGAGCTGACAGCGATGGCATCTGGAAACTGCATCCAGTGAATGAAAGATGTGTTCACCAGAATTAAAGTAGCAGCCCTGGTATGCGGTTTTACGATGCCTGTGCATAGAATGACCTGCTTGTGGCATAAACTCTGTAATCGTTATTACAAAGCTTTATCTCTGAGCTAGCATTTGGAGCAAAGTAGCTGTGATGATTAGATTTCAGATAGAGTAACCTGGTTTATAAATCTACCCAGGGTATTGAAATACAGCTTGTGTATTTCTAAGGATTCAAATGTAATAATGCATGTCCTGTGCAAAAGAAAACCAAACAACCTCCCTTCCAGCACCCTCTTCCCTCTCCTTTCAACTGTTCATGTATTTCCAAGTTATGGATTACTGTCGACCTCTGCTCTAGCTGTGCAAAGAAAGCAGCCCTATGCTTCACTCTGTCCAGGCATTTGATAACTACTCAGTGCTGTGAATATTTTCATGGCAGATCTCAAACGTTTCCTCTTAAGGGGAATAATCTTTTAAAGAATGACTGGTGCTTGGACAGATTATGTTATACTTGCTGTTTATAATACAAAACTCCTGAAATAAAATAGTCTGAAAAAATTGATGCCGCTGCAGTACTAAAATTCTTGTGCTATCATTGTAACATGGCACACATATATTAACATTTAGAAAGTGGTTTTTATATGTGTTTTGTTATTTTATATATTTTATAGCCCATGCAATATGATTTGTAACGTACAGTTTTATATCAATATTTTAAAAAAAAACACATCATATTTCACACACCAGATCTGATGTGAGGAGGGTCAGTGTGAGCAGCTCTTCCTGCTAATGGCTGGGCAGGTATTTCAGGATAGACCCAGTGGCTGCAGCTGCAGCAGTGTATGTATTTCTGCTGAAAGTAAAAGTGATGGTCAGCATCCTCAGCATCTCAGAGTGCAACACTAAGACAGGCTGTTTCTTGTAATTAGGCTGAACTCTGTAAACATTCCAAATCACAACAGCTCTGAAGCTGGGACTGTAGTTTCCCATCTTATGACTGAGGAAAATGAAAAATAGCAATGTTCTAGCCAGACTAGCAACAGGTGAGATCTTAGAGTTCTTGTTTTCAGTCAATATCTAGACTCTTCGTATTAAGACATATCACAGTAAAGCATCTATGCCATTCTATAAGATATTTCTTTTGGGGAACATATCTATAACTACAAGGAAAGCAGCTAGACTTTTTTGACTCTTCTAAAACCAGGACTGACAGCAAAAATATAATTTAAAAGAAAGAAAGGGGGAAAAAAAATGGTCAATTTTCTTGGTGAGTCAATGATAAAGCTCCTCTTCTGTCTAAGTGATGAATACTCTTGTTGCCAGCATCTCATTCATTCCTGATTACCACCTGTGTCTGCTCAGGATCTCAGTAGGTGGGTGACCACGCAAAGCACAGCATCTGAGTCAACAGCTGCAGCACATTACCCAAAGAAAACTTTTGCAGACTTTGAGATAGCCTGGTTCCTGTGAATGCTACTCCTAGGAAATATGTAAGAATAGATATTTCTGGAGTGCTTTCAGACAGCTGGCACAGATTCTCCATCAACGTCATATGCTGTTTTTTTGAGGGTGCATACTTCTAATGAATGTTGATGGTTATTTCTAAACAATGAAGTCCATTACTAAATGGACTCCAGCCAGATTCATACAAGTATTTCAGGTGCTTTAATCAAGCCCCACCGCATATGCAGGAGGAAAAAGAGAGCATGCAGGGTGATGTATATTAAAGGAGAAAATATAATTTTATTTATTTTTTTCTCTTGCAAAAAGCAGTAGACAAGATGAGATTTCAGCTTGGTACTCCCATAAAAACCTGGTGTTCTCAGGAGTCTTTATTACTTTCAGCTAAGTTGTTCCATATATGCACCTGTTTATCATGCAAATATCATTATGTCTATTCTTCACAGTACACTGCATTAGCTTGTGGTCCAGTCATCACATTGCTTTTATGCACAGCAACTCTGAAATCCTGAAATTAACACCAGAGAGCTTTCCAACTGTAAAGAGTTTTGCTGGAATCAACCTGTTTCATTCAGATGTTTCCCATAATCCAAATCCTCATCTCCCTGTGGCTGATTAAAGCAGTTGTTTCAAGCCATTGCAGTTTTCTTCAGTATTTCCAGTGGGGGTTAAACTTATGGTAAAGTAGTTACTCAATTGCCTGATATTTATGTGAGCCAGAATAAAACATAACAATAGGCTAGAACGCATCTGAGGTTAGCTCTGATCTCTAAATTCTGGGAATGCTTGTGCTTAACTGTGCATGGAGTAGTTTCATATGTCTCTAGATGAACATCATCACATTGCTTTTCTTTCTGTCCTGAGCACTTCTTGAAAAGGCATTGCTGCACGGAAAGACATTTGCAGATGTTTTACTCTTTGCTCATTTAATGATTTGCATTTGATGATAGTAGCTCTGCTGTAACTTGTTTAAAATGAATTCAAATTTGTTATTTTGCAGGAATGACAATGCATGGCTCAGAAGTATCTCAATTTACCATTCTTTTAAGAGTTTTACCATTGGTCCATGAAGGCTGAGGGAGGGGAAGGTCCAATTCATCAGACGCATACCTTAGTGCCTTTTTAAGATGCACAAGTCTATAAAACCATTACACATTTCTTCTTTTTCATAGAAGCATTCCACCAGCTTTATTCCCTGCAGTCTGCTGATCCCAGCTCCTTCTATTTATGCTTATCTAATCTTTGCGCAGTTACTTCCCTTTAGCCATTAAAGTGATTCTTATTTTTGTTTTTGAACGATTAATAGCTCCTTCCTCTCACTGGAGGCAGCTCTGTGTCCTGCTGTCTAGTAGCTCTTTTCTTGACACTGTGAGAAAGACCAGTTTTGTGACTTCCTCTTTTCACAGCTGTCATGGAATAACATTATTTCCCAAGCTCAGAGGGTTTCTGAGTGGTTCAGAGAAATTACAAAGGGACCTTATTTTTCATTCAGTCTGAAGCACTGTGCATGTGAGAATATTCTTCCCAGCACCTCATCCCAGGGTCACGTAAATGTTCATCACATTCTCCCCCTTCTTAACTTCAAGCTTCTCTTTTACTTTGAACTTTTATTTTTCAGTCCTTTTTGTACTTAAGATATGTTATGCCAGATCTGCCTTGGATGGATTACAGTGCTGCTCCACTGAGAAAGATATTTATCTTCAGTGAATTCTCTTAACTTTCTCACCTCTGTGAAGATGTGGCAATGTACACATCTGATAATCCATTCCTAAATTTTATTTATTTTTCTTTATTTCTACCATTACATACCTTGAGTATACAGAGTTATTTCACTGAACTCTTTTCTTTCATCTTATTTCTCAGTAGCAACTGACATTCTTGGAATTGAACACTGAGCACCAAGTTTGTCTATAACTGAGTCATGTCTCAAAGTCTTACAGTAGCATCTATGGGGGCGTACCCTTGCCTGTGCTTGCAGTCTGGCATAGAATCATAGAATCACCAAAGTTGGAAAAGCCCTCCAAGATCATCCAGTCCAACCATCCACTATCAGTGATAGTTCTCACTGAGTTCTCACATATTCAGAAAGATTCCCCACAGAGCAGGCCATTTGGCTGGAGCTTGCTGGAAAAAAAAACACAATAAATGACTCTTGTACTTCTGCCCCCTCACTCTATTCCTTGTAACCAAAGCACCAAACGCTCTGAAACACTCTGAAACTGCACTGAGATTTTTGTTGTCTCACATTGCAAATTGACAAAATGTGCGTGCTAGTTTGTTCTGTTATCTTTTCCTATGTTAGGCAGATTTTCTCAGATTGCTACATAATCTTGTGATGTTCTATTTCTTCTGGGTTTCTCTGTGTGCTGGAGATGTCTGAACTATGTGAGTTCTTGCTTCCAGTTACCCCTGAAAGTGGCAACGTTCAAATCAGCTAAATGAATGTAAGGTGTAGCATTTTAGCTTAGGAGTCCTGGAAGCAGGAACTTTTGGAGGACATTGCTGCAGGAGGCTTTCATCAGATCTTCTTTGAAAACATTCTTTTCTACATGATAACAATCCCTTTGCTCAGACTTGCTAATTAAGATATGAGGAGTGGATAAATAGATGAGCTATAGCTATCCTTAAAGGTGCTGTTTCTGGAGCCCTTTTAAAATAAAACTGTATTGTTATACTGCTGTTATACTGGGGATAAAGTTACAAGCAGTAACTGCCTACTGTTGCAATGGATCAAGCCAGTGCTCTGTGTGACAGAAACTGAGATGCTGAGGTACAAGAAGTTACACCAAAGAAACTCAGCATAATCTGCCTTGTCTTGTTCTGTAAGACTAAATATAATGTACAAAGGATAATAGAGAAGAAAAATCTGACATCCACAGGAAACATGCTGAAAAAGTTATTTCTTCTGTTCAGCTATCCTATTTTGAAGAAGTGCTCATGCATGATCTCTTATCTTTGAAAAACTTTAATTTCTATATTCAGCTTTTCTTTGTACTCTGCTTAGAAAAGGTTGTCAGAGATCTCCTTGAAGATGGAATCTTTGACTCAGGGACTGAAGCTAATGGAAGCCTCCAAGTCATGTCAACAGACTGGTTCACTTCCCAGGTGAGCAGTTTGAGAGTGTTGCAGATTCACAGCTTAGTGCAGTACGTCACAGTAGGGAAAAAAAAAAAAAGAAAAGCAGCTTTGTTACTGCAATGGGAACTGAAGGCAAAATTACAAAATACTGATTTTACCTGTACGCCTTCATGTTGTCATTTATTTGAAAATTACCTCTCAAAGAGGAAATTGAGCATTGCTGATAGGCTATTTATTAAGGAGTTCAGTGGGTGAATTATTTAAATATTTGTGACTTACAAAGAAAAACATATTAAAAATAACGTGAGGAACTCTATAGGGATAAATGTGTATCAAAAACCCTTGCAAAAAGATGGAAGCAGGTGAGGGAACCAAAATGAGCATTGCTAGGGATTTGTAAGCCTGGTTTACTCTGCCCTTTGAATAAGAGCTTTGAGAAGTTGTACACTTATAATCTTTGAGTTCATAACTCTGGATTCTGGATTCCCCCCTGTGATAAGCGTCAGCCCTCTGGTGACCTTGTGTAGATTCTGGCATGCTGGGAGGTTCAAGGAAGGCAATAGAGTGGTCAGAGAGTTCAAATGGAGTCAATTTCTTGAAATTAAACATGCAGATCAGCATAGAACAAAATCAAATATCAAAAAACTTGAAACTCAACAATTCATTCAGAACACAGAACTATGCTGAGCCAAGATCACATTGTGTAAATCATCCAAAGTACTGACAACTGCAGTTGTCCAACAGGCAGAAGAAAATCAAGGTTTTATTTGTTGTTTTTTAATTTATTTAAAACATAACCAGAAAACAAAATACTACAAATGACAAGATTCTACAGTAACAGTAGGTAAATTAATAACAGTCAGATGTTTTCTTCTATCCTTTCAATATTGTTGTGTAAAAAAAAAAAAAAAAAAAAAAAAAAAAAAAA
>NW_024885344.1:12662508-12726009 GCF_019232065.1 Centrocercus urophasianus
AAAAAAAAAAAAAAAAAAAAAAAAAAAAAAAAAAAGTTTAAAAAAATAGAAAAAGAGAGACATATTCCTACTAATATAACTAAAACATTTGCTTTAGAAAATTTCTTAACTGGAGCTCTTGCTTCTCTTGGAAGTGTGGGAAAAATTATTCCTCACCCCAACCCTGGGAAAAAAAAAACAGTGTGGAAATATATTTTTGTGAAGTGTTTCACTCTGAACAGATACATGTTCCCTGGGGAAAATTCAACTAACATATGTTTATTTATGGTTAACATTCTACCATGTAGTCTCAGTGCATTTATTCTCATAGTCACTGGGATGCTCTGCTCGTGGTATTCTCAGGTCTACTACTGGTTAAATCTTATTCACGCAAAGGAAGCAATAGCTAGTAATGTAAAACCAATCTAAAATACAGAATATGTTCCTCTTCACATTCTTACATGGATCTGAGTGTATTACTTAGTTTTTCTTCCTTTCCTAACTGTTGACCGCTACTACTGAATCTGGGGGGATTAACGTGTTTTGTTTCACCACCTTCTCAACCTATTTCCTTTTCAGAATACATAACAGATGACTTACAGAGCCAACTGTGCAGACTAAACCACAAAACCTTATAATGCCTTGGATATTCTGATATGGACTTGGGTGCCATTTAATTCTTTGGGGCTTATGGAACGTGTCTACTGTGCAGAGAACAAAATTAGGAAAGATGATGTTGCTTTGGGACTGTACATCCATGGAGTTCTAAAGTGCTTATTAAAACTGCTTTATAAATAAAACATGAGAGATCTTAACATTTAAAAGCTCTAAGACATGCCATACACCTTAATGCAGACCGTTTATGTAAGTCATCTGCTGACCCTGCTCTTTCTTCTTTATGGTACACACTTGTACAAAAGAAAATAGGAATGTGGTAATGAGTGATAATCAGACACAGCAAGAAGCAATGAATGATGTTGTTTCATGCTGATTCTCGTGCTCATAGAAATACACCTCCTTAGCAAAATGCCACTTCATTTGTACAGGGGTGTGAAATTTAACCTTTTCTGTTATTTGAATGATACTTCAAACTGGTTCTTGTCCCAGAAAACAATAAACTATTTCTGATTTGTATCCTAGCCCACCTTGTTGGCTGCAGGACAAAAGAGTAGTTAGATATTTCAAACAGAAAAACTTCTCCATTTTCTGTCTTCTGCACTACAGCAACATTACCTCCTTAGCTCTGGGAGGAAGAAAAAATAGCAGCAAAGAACACCAGACCAAGGACAGAAAGAAAGAGTGAGGTTAGAAATCAATTCCTTTCAAAGTGTTTAGTGCATTTGCTTGTTTTTATCTCCCACTTATTTTGTGGGAGATAAAAAAAAAAACAGGAGAGCTGTTTATTTTTATTCCCTCTGAAGGGAAGATATTGCAGCCATTAGTATCCCATCTCTACTGACTCTTTGCTCCCACGACTTCACTGGTACCTGCTTGCTTTGCAGTTGCCTTTAGCCTTATGAGTGTCTGTATTTCCAGTGTTAACATCTGCAAAATTGATCACACATGAATTACACCAGGAAAACACATACTGGTGCTTACTCCTGACTGGCTATGGGATTTGGTTAATTAAAAAAGTCCCTGGAAACATTGGCATAGACATCTCATGAACTACAAATAACAGGAAGCATCACAGCTTGAATATTGACCCCAAGTGTTTGGAAGTACTATTTTCTTAACCATAGAGGATGAAGACTATCAGGAGAGGAAACAGTTCTTTGTAAACTGCAAGTTGCTATATGCATTAACAACAGAGCACACACTGTGTAGCAGAAGCTCTGCTTTTGCTTAACCAAAATAAAGTGCCGAAGCTTAAAAGAAGTATGAACTCATCTCAAAGAATGAGTACTATCAGGCATGTTTTAAATCTGATTATTATCATTATTCTTATCATTCAGATCTGTAGCAAACCTTATCCCTTTTTGTATTTCTCACTGGATATTTCACCGTTGTTAATGGCTGTGCTGTCTCAGCTTTTGCTTTGCCTAACGATTTAATAATTGCACCCAGTACATTTACTGGTGGCATTTGTTAAAATCTGGGTCTGAAAAGGTCACTTCTCTGACTGTCACAAAGATGACTTGAACAGTTTATCAACATCATCTTTAAAATGTGAGACATACCAATAATTTCCAAGTGCTACAGCGAGAAAAATTTAGTTGTACAGTATCTATGCCAACTTTGCAGTATGCTATAGAAGCAGAAATATTTATCATTTAAAACCACACTTTTTGTTTCATAAAACAAAGCCTATGATTTCATGTAATCTTAAGATATCTTTGGTTAGAAGTCTGGTTTCTTCAGTACATATTTTCCTTCAGCTCAAGGAAAACATAATTATTTTTCCATCAGTATGATTATTTAAAACCATCCATTTTTAATTCAGTATCTTTATGATCCCATGATATCCCAGACCTCAGGAGATTGAAGGTTAATGCTTCCTCTAGGTGAGAGCTGGCCAAAACTGCAGCACTTGGATTGCAGTCCAGATTTTCCCAAAGCTCCAGAAGACTCACATCCAAGTTTTTGTTTTGCCTAGGGGAAGACCAGATACAGGAGGTGGTTTCACTTGCTTTTTTGTATGATTGCTTTCCTTCTTATCTACAGTTAACTGAATCCTCCAAGTGAGAAAATGCAGCAGTACAATTGTCAAACACAGGTTCAGTACTTACTTGAAATTTTGAAGTAAAAACTGGACTTTGCATGAGTCCAAAAGCTGGGTCTCTTGGCCTCTTGATCCTCCTGTTCTCTCCTCCACCCATCTACCCTTCACACATTTACTGGATTTGCAGTAAGCTTTTTGAAGTATCTGGGGCAGAGCTGTGGCACATGGTACTCAGCTCTGGGAGATACAGGACTTAAACCCTCTGTTTCATAGGATATTAGAGGCACTGTGCTTTGACAGGTTAGCATAGACTGATGGAAATTGCATGAGTCATGCTGGATGTACTGCAGTAAATCAGTCACCAAGCCCAGAGAAACTTAGTGGTGATTTTTTCTATTCTAGTGATAGTTTTGAAGTTGTATGAACAGGCTTCAGTCTCATGGCAGGGGACATAGGAACTGTTTCCCTGAGAAGAACATCCATTTTCCAACACATTATAAAAGCTTCATTACTTTTTTTTTTTTTTTTTTTTTACTTTTAAACACACAGAGAACTATAATGTCTGTTACGTTGGAATCCACTGTTACATCTCATGGAAGATGGAAATAGGCTCCAGCCTCAGAAAACAATAGAGCTTTTTAACTTCCTTGACAATTCTCATATTCTCATTTTTTTGTGTGTGAGAAAAAGAATTGTGCTATCACAATTGAAATGCTCAGGAGTCTGTGTGCCAATAATCTGATAACTTTACTTATTTTTGTCATTCTTCCCTGCTATGAGAGTACAGTTCTTGCACTGAAGATAAAATACTTCTGTGATGCCTGCCTTTTTTTCCCCCAAGAAAATTAAAAGGGTATCAAGGGTATCACGTTAGGATCACAGATTTGAGTTTTACTATAAGTAATCTATGAAATGTTAGTTATTACTGGCTGACAAGAGAAGGAAATGAAAACCAGAACAAAACAACAACAAAAACACAAGACACTCTCACGTTGCTTAACTAGGGACTTTCCTGTCGGCTGATAGTTCTTCAGTAGTTGATGCTTCTTCCAGAGTATCTTGTTAGAAGTATGCCAGCTGATCATCACAGGGATATGGCTGAGGATTCCTGTCTCTGCTTCTCAGTAAAGGGTTATCCATGATGAATTTCTATTGTACTTACAGCTTCTTCGAAACAAAAAATCACAAAACAGCTGAGATTGGAAGGGACCTCTACAAGTCATCTTAACCAACTCTCCCGCTCATACAATGTCATTTAGGGCAGATGGTGTCAAGTATATCTTGGATTCTTGTTAGGATATGATGAGCTGATAATGAAAACAGCAGAAATCTAAAAAGGATAATGTTTCTTCTGTCCCTGCTTCATTTTGTCTCTTTTGTCTGCTATTGTCAAGGAATGAAGGAGCACTTGAGGGCTAAAAGACACTCAAGCAGTAATAGGGGAGTTTTTGTGTTAGAGAGGACAGTTGTGTATACAGGAATCTGAGCAGATGGATTATGGGATGCTGATGGATTTTTCAGAGATGAGGTCAGAGTACCCTGCCATGGAGCCTGAGTTACTTGCTAGCAACAGGTATGGGAGACCTTGAGCTGGTACTGAGTGAGTCCTATGGCTTTTGGGATTTTTGTTGTGTGCTGCTGTTCTGTAGGGTACAGGGAAAAGCTTTTTCAAAGGATTTTTATTTAACTTCTCTACATGAGTTTTTTCTCAGCCTACATTTTAATGCTTGACAGCTGAGCTTTTACAAGTTTTCAGAGCCATTAATCAGAGCAATGTTTTGGGAAAATTTTGCAATGTATATTTGAGAATTTGTATGGCACTGGTTTAAATTAAAAGCTAAGGCTTACTTTTGAGTCTGCTTTTGGCCTCTTTCCTGAAAACATGAAGCTATGTATTATTGTTCTAAGAATCCATAATTAGTAGCAAATGTTTGCAAAATGCTAAAGGTTGTTGCTAGGGTGCTCCTTCAGACTGGGATGTGTGAGGGATGGTTAAACTTACTTAATTTAGATCTATTTAAAAAACCGTTTTCTTAAACAGTAAGTATGGATCATTCCAATAAAGTGCAGTACATTCTGACTTTTCAAATGGGCAACAGAAATAAAGGCATTCCTTCAGGAATAGGTATGACTTTTTATAAGCAAAAATGAAGGTCCTATTCTCTGAAGTAATTTGCCGGTGAGTCAGGCGTGAGATAGGAATTAAGACTTCTAAGCTGGGAGGTTATATATGTTTTCTGTATAGATGTGTTGACTTATTTGACTGGATCCACTCAAATTCAACATATATTGTCAACCTTCAATTCAGAGAACCAAAGGAATGTTTACCTGTGTTAAAGGGAAGTGAAAAGTTTCCTAAGTTGATGATGGAAAAAGATTGCTTGAGAGACAGTCAAATTAAAATATGACCTCCCTCCCCCCACAAAAAAAAAGTCAGATGTGACTCTTGAATGTATATGCAAGGTTCTCCATGATAATATAATTGCTTTTTCTTATGCTCAATGATAAATTCTGAAAGATCCTTCTAAGAGGTACTATATTTGTGCCAAAATGTCTCTAATGACATTTTGCAGCTTAGTATCTTAAACATTAACACTCATTTCAGGTGGAGACGATTGCCAGCCAAATTTAATCACCTGCAGATTGGAAATTCTTTACCCATTCTTTTTCAAGTTACTGTTCTCTGAAGCAGGGTGTTGTTAGAGTCAATCTGGAGCATTCAGGTCTCTCTTCCACTGGTGTTGCAGTTAGCCTGTGTATGGTTAAGTCAGTTACCTCTTTGCATTTCATTTCCCAGTCTTCACCTTGGATGTTAGATGCTTCCACCCCTTCTCACTGTATTTGCCCTTCATTTCGCATTATATTTGCACTTCATTTTGCACAGCACCTCTGCTCCTCAGCTAGATTTTCTAAGGAAAACTTGTGCCACCCGTGCTGGGGCTGCTGAGCACCACAGAGCCAGTCCCTGCCCTAAGCCACCTCACCACTTCACTGGGTCCTCACCTTCTGTCTATATATATTGGGATATGGGCTCCATTTTTACTCTTGCCCAGGCACCAAGGACTACCATGAGCCCCTAGGCCTGACCTGAGCCACATCATACATGTGGAACTTTTCAACTGGGTTCTCTGAACCCTTTCTATGGAACAGACAGAGAACGAGCCTGGCCTCAGCAATGCTATGAGTGTGCCACTGTCCCCATCTCCTAATGGGGCACCCTGAGACCTGAACATGAGATAGAAATGGGCTTTGTTCCTACGGGCTTTGCAAATGTTGGGTCCAGGGAGCCAAACTGGCCTGAAGCAGTGCCTGCACATTGTCAAGCTTGGTTTAACAGTATTTTTGGGATGTGGTGCCATCACAGCTGTGCTGCCCCATGGACACCTGATTAGCCGTCATCACATTGGTCAAACTTTGGCCAAGCAGAGGCAGTGGTGTCAGAGGACTCATGACAGAGCTTTGGAGCTAGCAGGGATTGGAATGAGGAGGGCTGGAGGAAGGTGGGAACAGGACCTGAGGAGAATGTTAACAGGGATGGTCATGTAAATAGGGGTAGGGTTGTTTGTCTTCCTTCTGTATCATTGATGCTTGGAAGGAAGAGTTTGTGAATTGTTTGAAGTTACGCTGATTTTACTGTTGAAATTAAGATCAGATCCATAAAAGTCATTTTATACTGTAATTCACTGCAGGATGTGTATTCTTTCTTTTACCTAAACTCATTAATAAGGTTATCAAACTTTGCCCAATATTTCCCCTAACGACTATTACCCGTCTTCTATCAAGACAGTTCCATTGACAATGAGGGCAGGAGAAACAAATAGCCACATTTTGTAGGAGATGAGGCTCAGCCCCAGTGCTCTGGTTTGCACTGGCAATTCCTAACGAGTCAGATGCAGAATATTTTAAATATTGATCCTGAAATGAGCCCCAAATGGAAAAAATGTGAGTATATATTTTAGCTATCCACTCAGCAGAATGCAAGCATCAGCTATTATCTCCTCTGAAGACCTGGTAATTAACTCCAGCAGACAATCTGTCCAATCATGTGCACTATTTGTGGAGCCTGGAGGAGCATGTTTCTGTCACACTGGTCTTTTCTGACAACTTGAAGGGAGTGAATGGCCTCCATCAGCTCTGTCTGTCACTTTGTTTCCTATAAATAAACTGCAATTGCTCATATATCAAATCTGTGTTTGTTTGGGTAACAGAAGGAGCAAAGGCCTTAAGTGATATGCCACTAATGCTAAGCCAGTTCTAACTTCAAATAAATCTAACTGCAAAGAGAACTGGATTAAAAAATCTGCTAACTATGGAAAAGTGATGTGTAACTCAGATTATAGTATCTTCCTTCAGCCCATGATGAAATTCTGGGATTTCACTGAAGATTTTGTACTTCTGAAAAATTTATAACAGATTTCCATCACATATGACATTTGATTGCATCAGTGTAGGTAATTAACAGATTGAATAAAATCACCTTCAGTTTGCAGAGTAATCCATGCCAACGCATCATTGCACTTTGTTCCCCTCCACTGGCCTGGCCACTTTAATCATCTCTGAGTCTGCTTCAGCCTTTGTGTAAAGCAACGTTAGTCTTCTCTAACTCTGCAAGGTTGTGAGCTTGCAGATGGTGAGGGTTGGGCTGGAAATATCCTGGGGCTGCAGTACACCTTGCTTGCATGAAGTATTGCCTGCTGTGTCATATATTGCTGCAGGCAATGGGCAAATAGTACTATTGCAGCTATACTTCACTCTGATTTTTTTTTTCCCTTGAATTTCTTTCTAAATTTATTTTTAAACTCAATCTGAAGCTGGCATCATTGCATTCCTGGAATTTGGACAAATTTATTGCGTTCTCATTGTAATCTACCTCTGTTCACTGGTTGGTTCTACATCATTATGAGAAGGAACAAGGGCCAAGTTATCGGGTCTTTTTTACTACCTTGCTTCTAATTCTCTCATCTGCCGACAAAATCTGTAGCATTTTGTCTTAAGGCTTATGACCAAAGCTTCACAGCTTGTCTACATTTGGAAATAGATTTGTCTTTACTCTAGGATCATGAGTCAAGGCAGTACTATTATACCCATCTTGACAGTAGAACACAGAGAAATAGAGAAGCAGGAATTTCATAGACTATGTATGATATGACAGGATATGACCTGTTTGCAAATACAGAATACAAGCTTAACATTCATTGCTTTGTTGTCATTTTGTTTGTTTATTCCTGAAAAAACACTCAGATCTATAATTTGTTTATGTGTTTTCCTATTGTTTTTTTTTTCCTCATATGTTCCCTACTTTCCTTTTAACTCCACCACCTTTGACTTTAATGAAAGATCAAGGATAATCTCTTGGATTTGTAAGCCACCACTACACAAATGTTAACTATGAAAATGTCGATTTTTAAGCGAATTCACTTGAATGACACATCACTGCTAATCAAAGACTTAAGCATTACTTAGAATCAGCCATTGTGAAGTGCTTATCTTTAAGACCCAAACTCTAGGAAGAGAACCCACTTACTTTTCTTTATTTCTAGGATAGGAAATATCTTTTTTTTTTACATCTCTGAATTTTCAATATAATATTAGATAGCAGTACAATTACGTGAACTCTGAGCCAGTAGCTAGAGGCAAAACAAGAACAGCAGGCCAATGTCTAAAGGGTTTGGAATTTCATTTAAGCTGTATCTTTAAGCTGTGTTTTCATTAAGTTTTGATTCAGTGTTCTATGAAGTAGTTTTTAGGTATGTGAATGTCTGATGTAGCTGTTATGCTTAAAAGATACAGCCAGAGGAAAGTGTGGTATTCTTTAAAAGTTGGTCTTTTCTGGATTTAGTTCTCCTTTTTCTGGAGAAGGAAACTGTCTTTTAGATGAATGTAGGTGAGTGTAGGTGGGATTGTAGGGTATTTTTTTTTGTTTGTTTGCTTGTTTGAAAAATATTGTCTTCTGTATGTGACCTTGGTTCATCATCTTTGTGTACCTTGGAATTTTGAAAGCATGTTTTAATAGTGACAGTAGAAGCCAGGGAGGCATAAGAGGGGATGTAAGAACCCACTGCCTGAGGGACAATACTACTGTCCAAAAATGATGAAGATGTATTTGCTTCTTTAAAAATAATATTCTCTGAATGTGTATATGATGAAAAGAGGCTACATAGCTTGTGCCACGCCTTACTGGGTGGTACTGGGCCCTTGCAGTTAAGGCTACAGCATATTATTTCAGCTTCTCTTTTTATCTATTTCATCTGTACTACAAGATGAAGTCTACTGAATGAGAAATGTATGCAGCATCCTTTGAGAATGCAGGACAGATGCAACAGATGAGTGCTGTTTCTTGCATTTATTGCATGTACAGCCTGGACAGTAGTCAGCCTGTTGACTATTTGTCCTGCACTAAAAAGTGTTTTCCTGATACGGTTTTTTTTTTGTTTGTTTGTTTGTTTGTTTTTGAAATATGTAGTTAAATTAATATCTTAAGTTACCTTAGCAATTTGCTGTTGAATTTCTAGACTTACTGGAGTTCCAGACACAACTGTCTGTAAAAACAGCACTATAATTCAAGTAGAACTGTAGAATCACAGAATCACCAAGGTTGGAAAAGTCCTCCAAGATCATCAAGTCCAACTGTCCACATATCATCAGTATTTCCCACTAAACCATGTCTCTCAGTACAATATCTAGATGTTTCCTGTACACCTCCAGGACTGGTGACTCCATCACATCCCTGATTGATTTTGTCTATCATTTTTTTTTATTGTTGTTATTAAATAGGCTAGAGTACAAAAAAACTCAAAACAAATTAATTATATGGCTTTTACTACATGCATATCATTGGAGATCCTGTTGTAAAGGCCTCCTGGGAAGTAGCTGAGGGTCTTTGTCCCCATTTCCAAACATATTTGATGTTCAAGATGAGTAGACTGTCCACTCTTCTAATGTTGTGTGTGCAACTTCTGCTTGGCAGCCTCTGGCACTTTATTGATCTTCAGAATGAAGAAACATCTATAATGATAATTCCTGCAAGCAGCATTTCTTTAGTGGCCTGTTATCAACATCTTTCAGAGAACTGTGAAGGGACTTCCATACCTTAATGGCTACTGCATGTTGTCTGTCTTAACTCCAGACAGCAGATAGGATAGAGCACCTAAGGGTGACTCTTTTTTAAGATGAGGAGCAAGAATTTCTTCCTGAAAAGCAAACTGGGATGGCATTATGAGCCTCTTGCTGAGGGCTGCAAGTTAGCGTATGGTCTCTGCCTACTACCTGATGACAGAAGTCCTACCTGCTACAAACATAACATCAGTGGGCAAATTTTTCCATAAAAAAAGAGCATGATACTGGTCAATGAGTTATTAAGATTTCTTTACAACCTCTAGGTATCTTTAGTAGCGAATCTGACAGGAAACTCCTTGGATGTGCAGAATATAAAGAGTTTGTGTGTATAGTAGGCAAGCAGCCTGCCTTAGGTTAAAAAAATAAAATTGTTTTGACTGATACTCACCATAGTAAGCAATGTATGTGGCAGAGTATGGCTAAGGACCAACTATGGCCTGAATTTGGGTAGCGTGCTTAGAAGTCTGGTGAAAACATCTGGCTGAGATGCAGAGACATGCTTTAATGTTTTTTGGAAACTTTCCTGAACAGATGTTAAGCTCTAAGAAGAAAGATGAAAACTTGAGAGTGACAGCGTACAATTCAAGGACAGAGACTTCTAGCTGCTGTTGCCCAGCTGTGACTTGGCCAGTATTTAAATGTTTCTACAATGTGGATATAAACTGAATCTGATTCATGTGGTACTATATTGTCCATCCCTTTTTGCGGATATTTGGTTGCTCTTGTTACTATGGAAATTGAGTACAGTTATCTTTCATCAAGCTAAACAGGAGAACCTGCTAGTTCATCAGCAAAGAACTGACAAAGTAATTTCCTTCACTTTGTTGACAGCAATGATGCAAATTAAATACTGTAACTGGAAGTTTTCTCTTAAAATTCTACTTTACGTAGTGGCATCAGTTTATATTTTAGCATGGCTTTTAACTTTTGCATTTTGTTATCTGCCCATGCATTTGCTATCCTTTGGGAGGAAATAAACATTACCTCTGTGTGGTGAGATGCTTATTTAAATTCTATAGGCCAACTGCAACTAATCTCCTTATTTGAGGGAATCTAGATGGTGGTCTAAGGCTCTGTGCTGGACTCTCACAGCAGGTTGCTTTTTCTATGCTGTAAAAATGGTGGGCTATTCCTGTAACATTTTTAGTTTGACACAGGGATGTCTTTATAGAGGGAAAGATAATACAAAGGGAAACATTTCCCTACAAAGGGAAAGATAATACTATAATCTAACTTTCTTTCAGTAGATATAGGCCTAACGGTAGCAAGAAGCTTGATTGTGTGTAATTTTAAGTAGTAACATCTGTATGTGTCCAACTTTAATCAATAGGAAATCTGCTCTTGCTCCATCTCTAACTGTTGCTAACTGACAGATGGCACAATGTTATAGGAGGCCAGCTTTGATATACACTATCTGAAGCTAGAACTAGAATTGGCTTACCATTTTTCCACATATACTGCCTCTTGACATAGTGGTATCTTGACGTAGTATGAAGAATTCAGTGTAGGAATGCACGGAGGATGTTTCCTTGCCTTATCCATTGTGCATTCCTTTCAACATCCTCAGGTTGCTATCCTAATGCCACGTCAAGTAGTGCTCGTAAGGACCTGACAAGAAGTGGAGCTGTTGATGTATGTAACCTGTGGTACTTGAAACAGAGCATGGAAAATAAGGGTAAACTGGTTCCTAACAGATCAAACTCAGAACTTGTTCTATTGAATTTCAATTCTGGCTGTTTCCAATGCCAAATAGTACACTTAAACAGAGATACTGGTGTTACAAATGAAGCTGTAGATATAGATAGCTCTTAAAGGGACTCATATAAACTAAGTAGTAGTGTTAGTCAAATGTTTCTCTTGATTTGCCATTTGAATTTTAAATAGATAAATGGTTGTTGAAGCAAACAAATCTAGATCCAGTATATGGCACCTGTAAGAGGCAGTTCACCTTCACGGACTTTAATTATGACCAAAAACACCTGCTTCTAGCTCAGAAAATAATAATCTCTTTTGAGGTTGAATACTGCTACTTAAAATGTTGCTATACCCCCAAATGATGGATTCAAATACATCTTCTGGTAACCATTTCCACTTAGTCATCAGTGCCTGCAGTTTTGCATGATGCCAGTGAATCTATCAGGTGGTAGAAACCAGTAGCCCCTACACTATTAGGTAAATTATTAGTAGCATTTAAGCAGGCTATTTTCCCAGCCTACTTCTCAGGCTATTTTCCCCTGAAACTTTGATTTACATGCTATTAAACTAAATAGTGCTTTACTGTTAAGTAGGGTCTATTTAAGTCCCCTCTCTGTGCCCTTACATGAAGGTGCCTCTCATTCTCACCTGAGTTTTAGAGTCTTTCTGCTGGGAGAATTGGAGATTCAAGGGCAGGACTAACATGACAAAATATCCTGGAACCTTTTCATCTGTCTGAAGAAGATAGAAGCATCCCTACAAGCTTCCCTCTTTTGAAAAGTAACTAGTATCTTTTTAGAGAATGAAAAAATCACTGTAATTAACTTCCTTACTGCTGTCTGTGATAAAATGTCATTTTCCTTGATACAGTGAATTACATATACACATAGCTTACTACCCTAAGGAAGGCTGGCTACTAACATACCTGCTTGCTATTAGATTCAGTAACCATAATGACAAGCACCAAGATACAGTTGAAGTCTGGGTGCGCTGTGTCTGCTCTAAGGAAAGCTGCCAGGATGTAAATGGGAGGGAATTTTTACCAAGAAGTGTTTCCCAAGAGGAGGATGCGTGTCTTGGAGAGAACTGCTTGAATGTTATAAGGAGCTAGTTCAGTACACAAGAAGCTCTTCTACTCTTATACCTCAGGCTGTAATATGCCATCCTTCTCTGAGACTTGAATGGAAATTCATTAAGCTTTCAACTGTACTGGAGAAATCTGTATGTTGGGAAAAACAAACAAACTTTTTCAGAACCGTCTGTGCTGAGCTTCACACATTTCCCAATTTGCATTAACCTCAGCAGAAGCAGAACTGTATATACCTCATAATACACCTAAAATAAGCCTGAGAAAAACATATAAAACTTACCCACTCGTTTCTGCTGTTCTATGACAGCATATGTGTCTATAGAAACACTATTGTCACTCCCAGATTCTGTGTCTGCCCTTTCAAGAATGTGCCAGTAGGGGAACTATTAGGTCACAGCTTGAACCAGTGATTGAGCACTTGCTGAAGGGAGCAGGAAGCACAGGCAAATTGTTTGCATCTCTGTTTCCCACATGACCAGAATAGTGGAGTCACCCTGGGCTACGTATGGCCCAGCCATGGGAGGGAGAGCATCTCTTGGACTGATGTTGTATCTTGAGAAGCTGTGCTGTGTAGCCAGACATCTCTTTCACCAGTTGGGTGAATTCAACTCTTCTTTCCGACTATTTGCCTACCTGCAAATACTTTGCCTGGTATTATCGGGGACCTGTCAGAAGCAATTCTGCTTTTTCGTGAGCGGAATGTGCCAAACTGCTCTTGCAGTAATTGTGAAGCAGAGAAATGGTTCGGCAACAGACCAAACTCCTATGGATGTTTTCTAAAAGGCAAGGATGCCTACTGACACTAAGTAAATCCTTCATACAAAGTAATTGCTTTCTCTGGTCTGACGTTGTGTTAGGGAGGTTCAGGCTGGATACGAGGAAGAAAAAAAATTCTCAGAAAGAGTAGTAAGATGTTAGAACAGGCTGCAAAGGGAAGTGGTGGAGTCACTAGGAGGCACTAAAGAAGTGTGCGGATGTGGCACAGAGTGACATGGTCTACAGTGGTCAAGGCATGGATTGATGGGTTGCATTGGATTATCTTAGTGGCTTTCCAACACTAATGATTTTATGATTCTAATCCTCAGACCTGTAGGCCCCTTACTGCAAAAGCATTCAAGGGTAAGCCTAGAGGCTAAAATTCATGATGCTAATAGATGCTAGCAATATAGACTCAGTTTATGACCTGTTTGAGTCTATGTGGCCCACAGGAGAAGCATTATTTTTTTTTGTGATCAATCACAAATTCCATCGCTCTCCCAAGGGTGACGTTACCTTTTCAGATCTTTTTTACTCACCCTCTTCATTTTATCATTTGTTCACAAACAAACAAACAAACAAACAAAAAAAAAACAAACAAAAAGCCAACAACCCAACACGTTATAGTTATCTTTTTAGCTAAACAGAAAGCAATGGATTTCACTGCTTGCGCTTGGCTTTGATTGCTGCTCCCTATGTTTCATAAAAGAAGTAAGGCTTGTTGCATACCTAGGAAGTTGAATAATTTTTCCACTCATGGTATTTTCAGTAACAATTAGTCCTTTAAACTACAAGCGTTGTCCTGCCTTTGGTCCTGACCAAACTTAGTGAAGCTCAGTGATTTCCCTGAGGTAGTACAACTGTCCTTGTGGAGTCTCAGTTGCAATTTTGAAGTAGTTCTATTTTGCATTAGGTACAACTCCACAGCTTCAGGTGACCTCTGATTTTTTTGTTCCTGTGAAACTTGATAGATTATTTCGTTTCCTTTAAATATGAGCATTAACATCTGCCTATGATTAGACATGCATCCAGGCAAAACACTGCAGAGTAATCACCTTCAAAAGCATGTAGGTTGTGGAGAGTTGGTTAAAGGTTAAGCAGGATTACACAAAGGTACCATGCTGTATATGACTCATACTCTGTATTCCTGCCTGGCTACAAATAGTTCCTGTGACTCAGTCATTATTTGAAAGTGCCTGAATTGTGACAGATCACTGTTAGGTGTAGATCAGGGAAAGCAGTTCACCTAGGAAATTACTCAGCACTGCTTAATCAGTGTCTGCTGTTTGCGAGACATCAGGATGAACTACAAATTAGCAAGCATTTCTCTGTACATAGCTATGTATGCTGTGTATGTAGGCAATACAGCAGGAAGGACATCAGCAGAATTTAGATGAATGTAGGGCTCCTGTGAATCAGTTTGAACTGGACAAGTGTTAAGTCATGTGAGGAGTTAATGTTTTTTATTCATTCTTCCAATCTCCAGGATTTTTGCCTGTGAATCCCTCAACTCATCTTGATGGTACACTGTTATTTCAGTACTTCATCCTTTTTCCTTTTTTTTTTTTTTTTTTTTTTTTTAAATTCCCATTTTTCTCCTATTATTCTCAAAATGGCATTTCTATAAAATATTCTGACTCTCATTGTTGTGTCAATGTTTTACAATACATTTGAGCTCATCTGTCAACAGTGGATTTCACCATGTTAAATTTGTAATTAAAGGGGTTGTTATATTTGGCTTTCATAACAAGAACCACTTGAGCAGTTTCCTTATTTAGTATACATGTAATTGACAGTGTGTAGGGGGAATGCTGGCCTTTTTTTTTTTTTTTTGAATACAAAGAAAATTGGCCTTTTATGTTTGTCCTCCTCATTTCTGCAGCTGCAGAAAACCCCCTCCAAACTTATAGAGAAAAAGGTTGCTACTATGCTGTGGGAACTAGGAGTGTGCATGAAAAAACTGCACTGCTGGGCAAGGTACTTTCCTAGGTTGCTTTGCTTTGTTGTGTTCATGATATATCAGGTAACACACATGCCATAATTAGAAAAATTCAGAGTTAAGATTGATATTTGTTATTCATCTTATTCAAATATCCGTCTCAGTCATCTGCATTTCAAATCTGTTGACACCAGTGTAAAATCTTTCTAGCAGCCTAATTTAGACCAGGTTGAGATTTGCTTTCTGCATATGATATGAGAATAATCAGTGCTTCTTCAGTATTCTTGTGCTTATTCACCTTGGTTTGTAAGGTGGAGGATGCTGTTGTTTATTTTGCTATTTGATCTGCTTTATAATCTTGTTTTTCAGATGTATCTGCCTAGACTCAATCTTTGCAGTGGAGTAAAAAATTGAAGCAGGCAGTTACCTTCAAATAAACCTTAGGCTTCAGTAAAAGTTAATAGTCTGAACTGCTAGGTGTCATCTAGACAGGATGTTGCTGTACCCCGTGTTAACACTTTAGTAAAAATCATTCCAGTTACCTGCTGTTTATTGGTGCTGTCATGGCCTCAGGACTAACCATCTGGGGGCTGGATGTATCGAATGGTTTCAACAAGTTTGTTTTGCAGTAGAACAAATCCAAATCTGTAATACAGATGTACAAAATAGAACTGCAGTGAAATGTCCAGTGGAGGAACTTATAAAACTGTTGTGTGATGTGAGAGCTCTTAGCTTTGGAACCTGCCATAGGACACCTGATGAAGTAGACTTCTTCATATAATGCTAGAGTTTTAGACACTGCTTAAAGTAAATTACACTTTATCATGAAAATACAGAGCAAACGTTGAAATGCAGACACTTGTTGATGTGAATGAAGTACAGTGATTGCTAAGAAAATGTGACGCTGAGTCAAATTTAAGCAAAAATATTGAGTCAAGTCAAAGCAGAATAATTGGAGGCTGCAGTTAGCTTGTCTTCTTGCTGGAATACCTTTAGCAGCATGAATGCCATGGTCTCCTTTGACACACTTACTTACCACTCTTTGCAATCCATAGGAAGATACAAACATTGTTAAAGGACTGATACTGAGAGTCCTGTGGTCCAGCCTAAACCAGACAAGACATACCGCAGTATGCCAGATTAACTCCTAAGGGTAGATCTGGCCTTCCAAATGTGAGGGAGAATGTATTTACATTCACTTTGCCTCTTTCTCTTCCCTCATTCCCTCACTCTCTCCAACATTTCTATTGTCATTGAAATATAAAAAAAAAAAACAACACTAGAGTTTCTGATGTGTCAGATTTAAAAAAAAAAAAGAGAGAAATGGTATAGCTGAACTTCTTTAAATTCTTGCCTGCTCTTGGTTTAGATTTGGACTATACACTGAGATGAGAATGAGAGATTTTTCAAGTTCAGAATTGTCAGTGCGAGTCCACTGCTGGCATAAAAGGGAGGAAACATTTGTAAAAAAACTTTGTATGTCCACTGCACAAAGATATACATAGTCCCTGTGTTCTTAGCAGATTTTCCAGTATAAAAAACACGAGACAAATCTTGGCATTCTGATATTTTTAAAACTTAAATACTCAGATAAAATATTTTTTTTTCCCTTCACACACACTCAGATTTGAAGATGTTCTGTCTTTGAAGATACAAAAGAGCTTTGGCAATAATGCAGAAAATGAGTCACAAAGGCTATTTCACTGCTTACTTGATGTTAACACCCTTCAGTCAGCCCTGACTTAGGTTTTCTAATATTTTTGTTTACAACATATCAGTCACTTGGAACAGCTCTCAGAGCTCTCATCATCATCCCTCTGCTTTGTCACTGACCTGAGCTGGTTTACTTTGCTGCAGATAAATCAGCTTCACTTGAACTTGAACTTCTGATATGGAAACCAGGGCAGAGTGTGGGATTCTGGATGAATGTTGCCGTAAAGAATAGGAAAGGAGTGTACTGTCTTCCATGTAGAAAATATGTCTGCTGGACATCTCCCTGCAGGAGAGCCTTGACATTCCCCTCTCTTGTAAAGTAGGCATAAATGCCAGCTTAGCTACTACTTCCTTCTTCAGTTACATGTTAAGATTCTGAACAAATAAACCTCTCTTAGCTAAGAGTGAGGCTTAAGAGATAATTTGTAAATGGAGAAAGATTTTTTTTTGGGGGGGGGAGGGGTATCTGTTTATTGTAGTTTTATTGTACAGCTATGGTATCAGTTCTGATAGAAAAGAAGAGAGATTTGCTTTTAGAAAAAGGAAGGAAAGGTCTTTACTTATAACCCCAACAAACAGAAATACTTTCAGTGCAGAATTGACAACATGCAGTAAAATATTTTGGTTTTGCATATGTAAGATTTCTTTTTCAACTGAAGTTAGAAGTGTGACCTTGAATGCTCCTGTTCTAATACTCTTTGATTTTTGTGCTCTGAGATATCTGATGTAATTTCCTGCTATGCATAGAGAATATGATTAAGTAGCACCGAGTTATTTAGGCTGAAAGAAGGCTTTAAATGGCCAGTGATTGCAAAAAGCCAGTCTGAATTTATGCTGTTTTTATTAAGATTTGATGCAATATGAGATGAAGTTCCACTGCTATTCTGGACAATTTTTCTGTTCAACTAAAATATAATCTAACAAATTGAGGTTTGTTTTTTTTTTCTTCATGCAAAAGAGTGCTTTAAAAGGCAAAGCTCAGAAGTGTGGGGGCTGAGAACCTTGAATGTCATCGAAGAGGTGACTACCAGCTTCCAAACTGTGAATTTGCAGTACTCTCCGCACAAAAACTTTGTCATTTATATTTTCCTATATAATCATCCTTCTGTTTTTGGGAGAAAATGTAAGACATGCCTGTGTACATTAAGCCCTATATAATTAAATTCTGATGTAACTCTCTTAATACCTTCTTGATTTGCTATCCCAGGTTAATGGAGAGCTTTAAATCAGTCTACTATAGTTATCTGCATACTGACAGGGTTTCTATTATACTCTTCAAAAAAGCAGTAATATAATAATCCAGCTATGGTCACTCCAGGCTTGTAAGCAGCAGAAGGACATCTGGGATTTCAGAGTTGTCTTCTGTGGGTAGGTCCTATGCACCTTTGTCAAGTGCAAAGCCACACACCTCAAACACCCAGTTTAGGGATGATGCCAGCCATAAGTGGTTCTAGGTGAAATGGCTACTCTTGAGCCATACCAGTGACATACTTCCTCTGACCTCTGCATCATGGCAGCCAGAGCAAGTTTACTTTCTGAAGAAGACATAACTGGCACCAAAGCCATATCTCTTTTGCTTCCCCTGGCAGGTTACTACTCTTTCCATAATCTACCTTGTCTATATCTGCAGCAGATCTTGTTGCTTGTGTAAAGAGAAAAAAAAAATAATAATAACAAATCTGGTTTTAAGGTTTACTTGATCAGAAGCCAAATCTCAATAACCAGAGCAAGCAGACTTAATTTACCTGCAGTATTTTCAATTTATCTCTTATGAAACAATGATGACCTGAATTATTGCAATCTATCAGGTAATATCTAGATTCTCTGTATGGTGTTTTCTTGTGCTCTTCTATTGAATTTAAGTAGCTATGTTGTCCATGAACATGGATTTTTATTTTAATTTTTTAAAAAGGAAGCTGTTGGTAAATGTTACTCGTAGTTTTTTTTTATTCACTTATTTTTGCAAACTCCTTTGGATTAACTTGCATCAGTATCTGTACTAATGCATCGTTATGCTCTAGGGGATAAAATGGGGGGAAGAAAAGTTAAGTCATGTTTTTAACTTTAAAGGAAACATGTTGCCATCTGTTATCCATCAATTCCCTTTAGGCCCTTCAAATGAATTGATAGAGTCTATTAGGATCTATGTGCTTGAGATCACTTATTCCAAGGGGTTTGAAATTAATCGTTAATCTATTTTCTTGTAGAGGTACTTTGTCTTAACTTCCTTGCTGTGTGCTTATAGGGCAGCCTGGCCATCACCTTGTCTCGCAAGGTGTGGGAATTGGCTCCCTTCCTGGCCTTTGCTGCACAGCCAGTGTTGTGCTGCTGCTGGTGAATCCATCAGCTTCCTCCCAGCATGGAGCATGTGCTGGAGCCAAATCTGTGTGTGTGGGCAGCAGGTCACCCTCAGCAGGGATGGATTCACAAAGGTAAATATATCAACACAAAGATTTTTATAAATGAAACAAATCTGCAGAAGAGTGACAGTGTGTGGTGCAGCAGGAATAGATAATGGGAACAATTCACCATCTCCATGGTACTGCTGTCCTCAACCATGTCCCAGTTGACCATACTCCAGGCAGGGCAAGAGGCTCATGTTTCCTCAGGTGACCTTGTCCCTGCTCCTGCTCTGCAGCAGGAAGATGTTTGATGTGGCTTGTCCAACCTGCCACAGCCTTAGGAGCATCTGCTGAGGAGCTGGCTGAGGCAGGAGGTGAACTGGCATTTCCCAGAAGGGGCCCAGCCTTCTCTATGAAACAGTGAGAAGTGGAGCAGTTTCTTGTGCAAGATTGAAAGAGGCTTCTCTTGTTGCTGTTACATACTTTTCCCACTACCCAGTGTTATTAAAGTCCAGGCTTTTATTAGCCAGGAAATGCTACCTGGATCTCTCTCCTCCTCTTCTGTGGAAGCATGTGGGAGTTTTGACGAATTACTGCCTACTCATCAGCTCCTTATACACCATTTTTCTCGATAGGTTGCCAGCTGGTAAAGCATTTGTAAAACTGCTGTGATAATTAGGAAACAAGTCTCAGAAAACCCTTAGTCTAGGTGGCATCTCCACCAAATGAGAGTAAACAGTCTTATTTCACTCAGTGCCTGCTTGAAACAACTAAAATGTGATGGAACATCTAATGAGCTGGCATTACATAATGAGTAGGATGATGGTAGATGCCCTTAGGAGGATGTTCAAAGAACAGTTAAGAAGTCCTTGAGAATAATCAGGATAAAATATTTTTCCCCAAGAAGTGATAATACAAAGCTAAACCAAAGACAGTAGGGAGTAATTGCCTTTTCTCCATTGGCAGAGAAATGTCTTAATTTTTGTACTTTAAGATAAACCAGGAAGGGGTATAATTTCATACTTCTGACTTCATTATTTTTGTGATTGAACACTGAATTTCTGTGGAATTCCTCAGATCTGAATTTCTCTGGAACTGATTTTTTTATATTTTTTTCCTTAGTTCTGTTGCATTCCTATTTTCCATACCTCTCCAATTTAGAGAGTAGGATGTGGTGAGAGACCATGTTAAAAGGCTTTGTGGAAGTCCAGGAGGATGACATCCCTTGCCCTTCCTGTATTCACTGATGCCAATCATGTGTAGCTCAGTTTTACTTGCCCTGGAATTATAATATTTTGTTAAGTTTTCTGTGGGGAAAACACACATGGAAGGAAATGCGATAAGCTGGAAGCCAATGAAACCTGGTGGGGTGATTCCCATGACTGGAATGTGGCTATTGATGGCTATGGATGCTTCAGAAGTGACAGGTGAGGAGGGAGAGGAGTAGACCTTGCCTTCTACATCAAGGAAGGAACAGAATGTGAAAAGCTGCCCCTGAAGAATGGCCAATAGTAAGTTGAAAGTCTGTGAGTGAGACTGAGGCAATATAGGGATACTTGGTGTGGTTGGTGTCTACAGGCCTTCTGATCAAGTGAAGCCTATTGATGAGGCTGTCTTCCAGCAACAGGAGGTGTTGTGGTCAGAGGTTGTCATTCTGCTGGGGACTTCAGCCACCTTGACATCTGGAACAGTAGTATGACAAGCTGTAGGTGATCCAGGAGCCATCTGGAACGTATTGAGGACAATTTTCTGAGCCAGGTAATAGGCAGCTCCATCAGGGGGTGTGCAATGCTGAATCACCAGTGTGAGTGAACTGGCTGTCTGAGCTGTAGCCACCATGCAGTGGTGGAGTTCACACTCTTCAGGAATTTTGAACAGACAAAGATTAAAATAAGGAAGCTTAATATTAGGAAAGCCAGTTTCCAGCTCTTCAGGAAGTTAGTCAGTAAAACTCTCTGGAATAATCTGTCCTCAAGGATTAGGGAGCAGAGCTGAAAGGAGATTTCTTTTGGGCACAAACAACAATAACAACAAAAAAACCCTCTCTTTTCTCTATGTGTTGGTATGTCACATACCTCCTTATTCCTCTCAGCAATCCTATTTTACATATGCAGAAAATACCACTAAAACTGTATAGAGAAAATCTTTAAGCCTACACTCTGCAGACTGTCTGTGGATGTGATATTCAGACACAGCTTTATCATATCACATCCTTGTGTGATGCTCATTGTGACATTTAATAAAGTGTAGGCCTTTAGGTACTAAATAGGCATTTATCAAACTTGTTTATCCAGGGTAACCTGGGTCTATAGAATACGTTTGTTCCAAAAGACTATATATCTTTTTAATAGGAAAAACCTAAGAAATAATTACTAGGTCTTAGTCTATAAGTGATGTGTCCCAGAGCCCTGAGGGGTTTAGCTGACGTAGTTGCCAAGCCACTCTCAATGACGTTTGAAAAGTTTTAGTGGTCAGGTGAAATCCCTGGTGACTGGAAATGGCAACATCACACCTATTTTTAAGAAGGGTGGAAAGGACAACGTGTTATTGTCAATTTTGTGCTGCGTAAGATCATGGAACAGATCCTCCTAGAAGCTATGCTAAGGCATACAGAAAAGATAGAGGTGGTATAACCAGCATATCTTCACCAGTGTAAGTCCTGCCTGACCTTGTTGCTTTTCTATGATGTGATAACTGTGTCAGTGGACAAGGGAAGAGCCATGGATGCCACTTGGACTTCATTAAGGACTTTGACATGGTCCTACATAGCATCTTTATCTTCAAATTGGAAAAACATGGATTTGATGAGTGGAATGTGCAACGGATGAGGAACTGTTTTGCAGTTGTATCCAGAGAGTGGTCAATGGCTCAATATCTAAATGGACATCAGTGACAAATGGTGTCTCTCAGGGATCAGTAATGGGACCAATGTTCTTTAATGTATTCATCAATGACATTGATGGCAGGATTGAGTGTACTCCATACAGGTGTGTGGATGACACCAATCTGTGTGGTGTGATTGATACACCTGAGGGATGTGATGAGATTCAGAGAGATGTAGACACTGCAAGAGCAGTGGGTCCAGGTGTGATTCAACAAAATCAACTGCAAAGGTTAGCACCTCTTTTGTGACAACCCCCACTATCAAAAGAAGCTACAGGATGGAAGGATAGAACACAACCCTTCTGTAAAGGATGTGGGGGCACAGATGGATGGCAAGTTAGACTGTATACTGGGCTGCATCAAAAGAAGGGTGGCCAGCAGGTCAGGGAGGTGATCCTGCCTCTCTGAGTTGGTGAGACCTCATTTGAAAAACTGTGTCCAGATGTGAAGCCCTCAGTACAGAAAAAATGTGGACCTCTTGGAGTATATCCAAACAGTGCCAGAAAAATGATCTAAGAGATGGAACATCTCCCCTAAGAAAACCAGATGAGAGAGCTGGGGCTGTTCAGCTTGGAGAAGAGAAGGCTTCATAGTGGCCTCTCAGTATCTTAAGGGGAGCTATAAGAAAAAAGGGGACAGACTCTTTAGCAAGGTCAGTTGTGATGGGACAAAGGGAAATGATTTCAAACTAAAAGAGAAGATGCTTAGATTGAATACAAGGAACAAGTTCTTTACAATCAGGATGGTTAGGTATTGGAGCAGGTTGCCTAGAGAAGTGGTGGATACCCTCTTACTGCAGATATTCAAGGTCAGGCTGGACGGGATTCTGATCAATCTGATTGAGTTGTGGGTGTTCTTGTTCACTCCTGGGGGAATGGACCAGATAACTTTTAATGGTCCCTTCCAAATCAAATTATTCTATGATTTAACATTTAGGAGACAGATTCTTTTAACATATAAAGAACTTTGAAAGTAAACATCTCTGTAGTGACTTCCTAGTTGCTTGGCTCTAGTCATCTAATCTGTTCAATGTCAGTTGAAATCCAATTAAAGACACTTTGTGTAAACCATGTCTTTTTAATCTCCATGTTTCGTTTAAAAGTTCACTTTTTCACTGTTACAAAAAATAGTACTGAAAAGTGTTTATCGTGTTGTTTTACTGAATTCTGTGGGTCTTAGACTTGGACAAATCTTGCAGAATTATTTTTAAAAGGTGGTATTAGAATTGAGATTTAGAATAAGATTTTTTCTTTGTCAAAGTGATGTAAGCACTCTTGAAGCTACTAGGTATTCTCTTTGTAATTACAGTTCTGCTTGGGACTATGAACTGGCAGAATATGCTGGTACTGGTGTCCTTCAGTAAAACATCTTTCCTTCCTAATTTGTGGATGCAATTTTCTGTTGAAGATGATATTCCTTCAGTAAAATACTTTTTTTTGACAGAATTTTGTGAAAAATACAAATGTAACTGCACCTTCACAGCTATATAATGATGGGGTTTTTTATACTTTGTTTAAGGACTCTTTGCAATTCGAAATCCATAATGATTCACTGGAGATATTCAAGCTTTCATTTGTATAGATGCTTTAATACAAAAGTATCCCAGAGTACTTCTCAAACTGATGACCAAATTCAAAGCCTGTTGATGTCAATGCCCCTGACTTCAATGAGCTTCGGATAAGCTCATTAAATTTTAACAATAATGAAAAAAGATTATGAAGTGTATATCATAAGCTCAGTCAAAATGTAACTTTAATGCTTATTTCTTTAAAATGCTCTGACTGTAGCTAGCTAGATATCTCTGCTTTTGCAACGATTACCTGACTTGTGTTGAACTTATATTGCTTTTAATATTATTCTAAGATGTATGAATTATATAGGAATCTTGGAATCAGCAATCTATGCTTTGGGAAAAGTATGGAAAAAGACAATAAATACAAAGATCGGAAATATAACCAAAAATTTGGATATGTATGTAGTAAAGTACATCAGTGACCAGATAAAGAAACCAAATTGGGAAGGAACCTCAGGCATCATCTAGTCTGAAGTATCATTTACCTGCTTACAGTGCAGACTTTCATTACCTGAAAGAATGTTTGAAAGAAATATTTGGCCTATAATGTTACAGAATGAACCATAAATAAAATGTATGGCAGTTCTTGCTTTGGGATGGAGATTGCGAGCAAACAGCATAGAGGAAATAAATAAACTGAATCTTCAGCTGAGAATGAAGTTCTTTTCGTGTCACTGCTGCCACATTCCTCCTCTCCTATGAGTTTTTGGTCATGAAGTAGCACTGTAACCTGGACAATGCACAAGGCAGTAGTGAAGGAGCACCATGCTACATGTTCCTGCCTGCACATAGCTGTGATTGCTAGGCTATGGCATTCTTATGTGGTGCCGAAAGGATACATCAAATTCAAACAAGAATGGAATGCATGATTGTCTGCAATTCCAAGAATGGTACCAGGTATCCAAGTGCCTAGATATTGTGATGTTATTTGCAAAATAATAACAAAATTCATCGTGGTCTAGATATAGCTGGTGCTTCTTGTGCCAGTTCAGGTGTATATTGGAAACATATTTGGCTTTGAACAGAGTTTACAGTAGTAAGATTTTGACATTGAAATCCCAATTCAGGCCAGATTATAGTCCATGATGCTATTTGGGTTAAAACTTTCCCAGTTTCTGGTTGGTTTTGTTCTGGCTTACCCTAAACTTGAATTACTTTGATCCTGTGCTTATGCTAATGGACACATTTCATGTTGGTTTGTTGTTGTTGTTGCTGGTTTTGTTATTGTAGTTTTCTTTCTTTTAACGGTTGAAAGAAAGCTGTTGCTAAGCTGCAGAAGAGGATTTCTGAATATTGCATGGAAACAATGAAACACAATCTATATGCAATATTGCCTTAAGTATAAACTTTTATCTAAATATTTGTAAGCATTCACATGTGGCTGCCATACTTAGCACTTTTACTTATTCCAGAAGGGCAGCATATCTGGCATACATCTTTGTAGTCATCAGTGAAGACGAGATAAGTCACTTTGGGATCTTTGGAAAATTTTAGAGCCAGAATTTCTGACTTCTAGTTCCTTATCCTAATTACTGAGTCACATTCTTTGAGAAGAAAGATGAACAAGAATATCACATTACTTCATGTGAAGCAAATGGCAAGATACTATCCAATATCAACTAGTAACAAACTGAAGAAAAAAAAAGCAGATTTATTTCTTGAGGCTGTATCAACATCAAAAATCAATAACTGTATAATAGCCCAGCTTATAATGTGCAGTTTGGAGCCAGTTTTCTCTAATATATAAGGACTGGGCCTTATATACTGAAGTCCAAACCAAGCTGAAATTTGAACAATAGGGATGTTAATTTCCACTGACTTCCTAGGGCTGGTTATGCAGTGAATACTTGGTATAGTGGAGAGCTTAAGACAGTGTGGATTGATGAAGAGTGAATGTTTTCTGAACCAGATGCTTTTAGATGCTAAGATGAACTATGCATAGGAAGTCCACAGAGGAGTTGCACTATCCTTTCTGTTTTTAACTACATGCAGATTCTGCAGTCCTGTGGAAGCACACATGCATTAAAATGACGTACTCAGTTGCTCTGCTGTGTGGATGTGGTTGTGCTCATTCAGTTCTCTGATCAGACCCAGATATTGGCTCATTAGGCTTCTCATTCCAAAATACCTCAGTGAATGCTTTTGATGGTGATTTCTTAGTACTCAAAACCAGGGAATTATGACAATATTTTTCAAAACTGCTGCCTTTCTCTCCTCCCTAGCTCTCTAAATAATTCAAAATTTTGTGGCACTAGTGAGAAATACCCAAGAGCAGAGATGCCAGGGGAATGAAGCTTTTAAAGGGCAAACACTTTGCTGTCCTGGAAGAAAAAAAAAAAAAAAAAAAAAACCAACATAAAAAACATGCAGCTAAAGCAATGCAGAGAAATGCTATTCACGGCTCCCACGTCTTATTTTTTTTTCTGACTTGGAGAAAAATTCCATATTTTTAATTTCTCTGCAGAAAAAAAAAACCTTTTTTTTTTTCTTTTTTTGGTCTTATTTCAATAAGCAAAAACATTTTCCTAGGTTGACATGTAAATCTCCTGTAGCTTCCTTTTCCAGTTTAATTTTAATTCCCCTGATGCTAGGTTGCAGCAGGGTATCAGTTTGCAGAGTCAGTGCAATAGCTAATCCTCTCCCTTCCCTTCCCTTCCCTTCCCTTCCCTTTTTTTCTTCCTCAGCTGACTGTTCATATTTGCAGATGTTATAATCTCACCACCAAAACCTAGGCATGCTTTGGAGCATAGCTTAAGAAGGAAGACAGACCTCAAAAATGTCACTGAGCTCAGAACTAGCAAAACAAAACTCTGTCCATGCTTAAACAGGATGCCACTGGAGAACTGGGCCAAATTAAACGGGAAGAATATTCATTGTATTATGCAGTTCATGTACTGCTTTGGGTTTTTCACATCTAGAAAAAAAATTTAAAAAGACCTGTTAGTATTTATTTTTCTTTTTTTTTTTTTTTTGAAGCCCATAATGCAAGCCACTAACCATTTCAAAGTAATTGTTTTCCTCTTGCCCTTTTCTCTCCCACTTTCATCGCCCTCTGAGCGCTGAGCCAAGTGCTTAGTGCTGTGCAACGAGGCACTGTATTTCTGTGGTGCTACCTACAGTTGAAATACCAAATTTAACTTGTAGATGGCAGACTGATTAAAATACTCTTCTTGATCTATTTTCAGTACCACCAACCAGCTTTCATCTATTTGTATCGCACCAGAAGCATTAAAGTTTATATTGATTTGCAGTGAGTATGGATCTGCACTCACTGTTTTCTTTAATTTTCAAATAGATCTCCAAATAGATCTCCAGGGCTTACCTGCATTTTAAGCCCAGGCAGAAACTTTTCTAAACACACAAATTTTTTTAAATAAGCATTAAAGAAAAAAAAAAAAAAAAAAAGAAGTAATTTAATGAATGGATTTCATGATCAAAACCCATATTGATTTCCTGCTGTTGGGAGCCTACAAATGGAGTACGAGAGCTGTTTCTACTGCAGGCAGAAGCAGAAATAAACAGGGAAAATGTTTAAGGTCTCATTTTGCAGAAATCAAAGTAAAGGGAAACAAAATGTTAGCCCAATGATGTTAGCATGGCAGGATTCAAATTTAAGCCTAGCAGATAGGCAGTGATGACATGAAGTTTTCATGCTTCTGTAAACAAGAAGGATTGGAACATGGGTGCAGAAACTCTTCACCACCAATAACACCATGTACTTCCTTTGTATTGGATTGCAGTCTTGGTCATTGGAAAAAGAGCATCTCCTTCAGGAGAAAGCTAATCTCTTACATCCTAATCCAGGGAGTGTTGTAAATCTGCCCCACAATTTTTTTACTAGCACAGCAAGTTCCTCTGCTGTTTCCCACCCAGTGCTGTATCTCTCAGACGCTATAGTTGGCCAGTTATTTTAAATGGAAATGACATTTCTTCTGGATGATGCTGAGCTTGGAATGATTTGTTGTCATTGCTATTATTTGGTAGAAAAAAAAAAAGTATACGTAGATCTTTAAGAATGGGAGATGGGAAAATACAAAGTAAGTTTTAATCTCAGGTTTTGTGCAAGGAAGCTGGTGTGATTGTCACCAGTGAGGCAGAGTCTGTGACTGAATCCTTGTAATCCCCTATTTTCAGTCCATTTTTAGAGATATGAATGAGACTTTACTAGTAAAGAGTCAGGTACCATTCCTGTAATTTACATATCCCTTATGCCTGCAAAGCTCTCTTTCCTTCCTTCTCATTATCCTCTACTGCCTTTCCTCTTGGTGTTGTTCAGAGCTCTTGTAGCACTTGTAAATAGTTGGTGCAGACTTGCTTTCTGACACTGCGCATAAAGTGGAAAATATTGCATAAAAATGCTTCATGTTTAATAAAGGTTAAAAATTACATGCATCAAATCTGAGTTTAAGTGAGATGAAATAATGCTTAACCTAAAGATGTGAGACCTCCAAATAGACCTGCTAACTTCAGTTGGCTGCAGTTTTTGTAATGAATTGGAACCAAATTCTGCAGATTCAGAACATGTTTTTAGAATGTCTTTCCAGAAGCTGAGAATCAGGCTTTCAGTAGTGAAACAGAGAAGAAAATTTCCATAACCTTTTGTAGGGTAACACACATTTATAATAGATGGGTATGTGAAATGTTGGTGTTTGAGTTGCTTTTGCAACTGAAGTATGCAAGAAGTGGCAAATCAATGCCATCTTGGTTTTTGTGGTCAATTTCCTAAAGGATTTACAAACATTTTTTTGTTTAAAATAGCTACCTGTGATTCTTCGTATTTTTCAACATTAGTCTCTATAAATTTTTTTCTTCAATGTTTCATCTCCCAGTGGGGATAACAGTACCGAAACTGTGAAGTCTGTCTTTTCTGGAGGAGAATTGCTTGGTGTTTCCTTTTAATTAAGGAAATTTTCAGGAACAGTTTTCTAATTGATTGCATCTTACATGGATAAAAACTTTTCAGGAGCTGGGAAACAGGACAACAGATTCTACAATGCTGTACACTTGGCACTTCAGATATAGTGTGATTGTCTTCTACCTTCTCTTTAATTGAAGCACAAACTATTACCATATGCTAGGAATAAAAGCCATGCCAGATGTACTAATATTCAAAATTAACATCACTTGTTCCACTCTTCCCATCTCCCATGAAATGTGGACATCTGAATATTGAGTGAATAAGGGTTTAGTACTTTAGCCAACTAATACTTCCCATCTCCCATGAAATGTGGACATCTGAATACTGAGTGAATAAGGGTTTAGTACTTTAGCCAACTAATACATTCCCTCATATATTATGGCTTTCTTCAACTTGAGGCTGTAAAAGAAGAGAAAAAAGGTAAACTGCCTGCCTCCTACACAGCATCCATTGAAGAACAGAGAACTACATGGGGAATAAGCATAAGAAACAAATGAATGCTGGGCCCTCTTCTTTTAGTCTCCTCCTTATCTTGCAGTGCAGGGAGACCATATTTGTGCACTGTCTTATGTGGATATAATACTGAACCCTGGGGAGCGCTATTCATGACCAGTTGCTAGCTGGATTTAACTCCATTCACCACCACTCTCTGGATCGTGCCATTCAGTATTTTATCCAGTGAAGAGTACCCCTGTCCAAGACATGAGCTACCAGCTTTTTCAGGAGAATTCTGTGGGAGACAGAGTCAAAGGCTTTACAAAAGTCCAAGTAGATTATATCCGCAGCCTTTCCCTCATCAGTCAGGCTGGTCACCCTGCCAATAGAAGGAGATCAAGTTGATCATGACCTGTCTTTCATGAGTCCATGCTGGCTGGGTCTGATCCCCTAGTGGTCCAACATATGTCCCATGCATGCTGTGTGGTTGTGCTCAGAGTGATCTGCTCTGTAACCTCCCCCAGTACTGCAGACAGGCTGACAGACCTGTAGTTTCCTAGAGCTTCCTTCTGACCCTTCTTGTAAGTGGGTGTCACAGTCATCTGGGGCCTCCCTGGTTGACAAAATTCCTGATAAAAGATGACTTCTCCTAGCTCCCTAAGCACTGTTGAGTGGATCCCTTTTGGTCCCTTTTGGACCCACGGACTTGTGACAGTCCAGGTGGAGTAGCAGGTCACTGTTTCCTCCTGAATTATGGAGGATTTTTTTGAGCTCCCCATCCCTGTCTTCCAACTCAGGGGGCTGAGTACCCTGTTCTAACTATTGAAGACAGAAGCAAAGGCATTGAGATCCTCAGTTTTTTCCTCCTCCTTGGTGATAATGTATCCCACTGCATTCAATGAAGGATAGAGATTCTTTTGTTGCCCAGTCCTTGGGCAAATCACAGTTGTAGTTGTAGTATGTCACTTCATGCTTTCAATTACCAGAACCTTTTAACCTCACACTTAGTAGGCAGTACTAATTCCACTCTACTACGATTTAACATATGCAACCTTCAGCTTTGTGGAGCTGTTCATCAGTGTTCAACAGAGCCCTATCATGGATCGTCTCACAGCATGGGGCAGGAAATGCCAATGGCTTCTTTGACACTACAAACTGTCTGCACACCAGCCTGATATTTGTTTGTCTCAGGGCTTCAGCTGTGGACAAAAGCTTCTTTCATGGCCTGGCTGTGCTTGCAGAAATCATCACAACTCCAGCTGCCCATTGCGTGCTGTGAGTGAAGTGGCTCATGTGCTTTCCCCTAATATGTTTCAAACAAGCTATTGCTGCCAAGACTTACTTCTAAATCAGTTCACTTTAACTAAGATAAAATGAGCCATGGAACTAGTACTGCATATGTGTAGGAGGAGGAAGTGTCAAGAATTTGGATGCAGGGTACAGATGACAAGGTCTTATGTCAGCGTATTTTAGTATACGCCCACATATAAGTGAGCCTCTCTTTATCTATCCTTCAACTCTTCATCAAATGGATAAGAACAATTATTCTCGCTTCTTTTCTGCTGTAAAATGAAGTTTCTCTGTGTTAGGCAGGAAGCTGACAAGTGAAAAAGCACTAGAAGTGTTTTAATCACAAGGCGATTCAATATGGGAAGGAATCCTGAGACATAAATATTATATTCCTTTGGAAAGTTGTGGTTGTTTCCAGTGTGATAAAGGTGAGGAGAGTTCAAAATTATATCTGATGATATCTAATGATAACATTCTTTGTTTTTGCAGTTCTCATGTCTTTAAAAACAAGGAAAAGGAAAGCCTACGAAGATTATTTTCTTTGTTTGCTAACATGATGACTGAATTTTCTACAATTGTACATTGTTTTCAGGACAACAAAATAGATAGGATGAACACGACCTTTTTCTTCTTTTTTTTCTTTTTTTTCTGAAAGTATGTTATTTTCAACTTTTTTTCAGTTTCTAGTGAGATCTTGTCAGAAGTGGCCTGTTTTAAACATACCAAATCAAAGAGTTAATGGGATTGATGCAGACTGACGTTTTTGATTTTACTCTCAAATTTTCAGTAACATCAAAGTGATAACAAGTTTCTAAAACTATTAAGAAAAGAAAACTACAGGGCACCTAGATCTCCTTCCTCTTTCTCCTTCCTCCTTTTTCCCTTAGATCCTTACTGCCTTGACTTGGCTTGGAAAGATAGTTTTCATCTCAAGAGGCCCATTTGGCAGATTTGGCTTTGTTCAGCTTGTCTCTTTCATGTTAATTTTATGGTCAGATGCTTCCTTTTCCAATAATCCATTTGGTATTTTTAGCTCCAAATTGTTTTCAAAACTTGGTAATATTCTGCCAGAGGTTATAATTAATCCTCTCCTGTTGCTCTTCAGAAGATATGTTTTCAAGGCTTTAAAAATGCAAGTACAGAAATGTAGAGACAGGCCATATCATGGTGCCATCTTCTAAGAGAAAAATGTGTTCTCCAGTGACACTGGAGTTATCATAGCAGAAATTCAAAGACTTTCCATTTCTGTATTTTCCCAAGGGATGTTGAAATACCACATGATGGGGGAACAAAATCAGCATAGTTTGAGTACTTACCAGGTAATTTAAAATGCACAATTATTTCTTAACTTTTTAATCAAACTCTACTTTCACTTTTTTGGCTCTTATGACAATTTTTGATTCCTGCCTCCTTAAGAACAATTGCAAATGTATTATTCACCTCACTATGCCTTAGACTAAATTCAGTTACAGATGGGCTCGTATCAGACATTAAGCTCAGGAGAGTTTGGGGCATGGAACTAGCCTGCAGCTAATGGCAATTGTGCAAACCACATAAAGGCCTCCAATCTTATGTCTGTCAAACACACAGTATGTTCCAAAAGTCACAGAGAAGATAATCACTTGTCTACAAATTTTCACCAGATAAAAGGACTATTTATCCCTAATGTCCAGCCTCATAAAGTGTTTCCTTAAGGATGTTGTTCACTAATTGCTCTTGAAACTAATTATGCATATATTCCCTTATGTTTTCATTTGAGAAATTTCTCCTTACGTGCTTCAAAAAACCCTTCTTAAAAACTAATGCATAATCTCAATAAGCATTCTCTGTTCAGAAGTTTTTTCCTGGTCTAACAAAGCATGTACAAATTTTTCAAAAAGAAATAAGATAGTGAAATAAATGAGATATTTGAATGTTAGTTTCCCAAGTCACAGACACCACCTGTGTGTATGTTAACTCAGTCTGTGTCACCACCTGTTCCAGGAGCTGTTGGGTGCAAAGTGCCTGCACATCATGCACAATTTTTAATGTCAGAAAAGGGCAGTATTTCTTGTAAGTGAATAGCAAGCTGGATAGAAAAGAAAATCCGGTTATCTTTGCCCTTTGTTCAGGCTTAACTTATAACATAGAATCATAGAATCACCAAGGTTGGAAAAGACCTAACAGGTCATACAGTCCAACCATCCACCTATTACCGATAGCTCCCACTAAACCATGTCCCTCAACACAACATCCAGTCTTTCCTTGAACACCCCCAGGCTCGGTGACTCCACCACCTCCCTGGGCAGCCATTCCAGTGCCTGACCACCCTTTCTGAAAAGTAATACTTCCTGATGATGTCCAGCCTGAATCTCCCCTGCCGTAGCTTGAAACCATTCCCTCTGGTCCTATCACTAATGACACGAGAGCAGAGGCCGACCCCCAGCTCACTACAACTCCCTTCAGGAAGTTATAGAGAGCAATGAGGTCTCTCCTGAGCCTCCTCTTCTCCAGGCTGAACATTCCCAGCTCCTTCAGCCTCTCCTCACAAGCCCTGTGTTCCAGACCCCTCACCAGCTTTGTTGCCCTCCTTTGAACACATTCCAGGGCCTCAATGTCTTTCTTGCAGTGAAGGGCCCAAAACTGGACACAGTACTCGAGGTGCGGCCTCACCAGTGCTGAGTACAGGGGAACAATCAGCTCTCTGCTCCTGCTGGCAACACTGTTTCTGATACAAGCCAGGATGCCATTGGCCTTCTTGGCCACCTGGGCACACTGCTGGCTCATGTTCAGCCGAGCATCAATCAATACCCCCAGGTCCATTTCCTCTACGCAGTCCTCCAGCCACACCGCCCCAGGCCTGTAGCATTGCCTGGGGTTGTTGTAGCCGAAGTGCAGGACCCGGCCTTTGGCCTTGTTGAAACTCATCCCATTGGCTTCAGCCCAGCTCTCCAGCCTGTCCAGATCCCTCTGTAGGGCCTCGCTACCCCCCAGGCAGATCCACACTTCCAGCCAATTTGGTGTCATCTGTGAATTTACTGAGGGTGCACTCGGTGCTCTCATCGAGGTCATCAGTAAAGATATTGAAGAGGACAGGCCCCAGCACCGACCCCTGGGGAACACCACTCACAACCAGTCGCCAGCTGCATTTAACTCCATTCACCACCATTCTCTGAGCCCAGCCCTCCAGCCAGCTCCTTACCCAGCCAAGAGTGTACCCATCCAAGCCTCGGGCTGCCAGCTTCTGCAGGAGAATGCTGTGGGAGACAGTGTCAAAGGCTTTGCTGAAGTCTAGGCAGACCACATCAACAGCCTTTCCTCATCCACCAGATGGGTCACTAGATCATAGAAGGAGATCAGGTTGGTCAAACAGGACCTGCCCTTCATGAACCCATGCTGGCTAGGCCTGATCCCCCGGTCATCCCACACATGCCGCATGATCTCCCTCAAGACAATCTGCTCCATAACCTTCCCTGGCACCGAGGTCAGGCTAACAGGCCTGTAGTTCCCTGGATCCTCCTTACAACCTTTCTTGTAAATGGGAGTCACATTGGCAAGCCTCCAGTCTTCTGGGACCTCACCAGTCAACAAGGAGCGCTGATAGATGATGGAAAGCGGCTCGGCTATCACCTCCGCCAGTTCCCTCAGCACTCTCGGGTGGATCTCATCTGGCCCCATCGACTTGTGGCAGTCCAGTTGGAGCAGTAGGTCTCTGACTGTTTCTTCCAGAATCACAGGGGGGTTAGTGTGCTCCCCAGCTGAGATTACCAGGTCAGAGAGAGGGGCATCCTGAGGATAACTGGTCTGACTTTTAAAGACAGATGTAAAGAAGGTATTCAGAACCTCTGCCTTATCCTCAATGGTCACATTCCCAGCCTCATCCAGAAAAGAGTGGATATTCTCCTCTGTCCTCCTCTTACTGTTAATGTATTTATAAAAGAGTTTCTTATTCCTTTTCACCCCAGCGGCTAGGTTAAATTCAAGCTGGGCATACAGTGGGCCTTATTACTTCATGAAAGAGTCCTGAGGATCAGCACGAAGATAGAGCACTCCCCTGTGCCTATAAGTAAGGAGAATGGTGAAGGCATCAACAGGGACTTCTGCTGCATGAGATGCTCAGCACCAGTGGTTGTTGCTCTGGGCAGGGTTTTCTGAGTGGAGCAAAGTCAGCCAGCACCAAAGAATATTCCAGAATCATAGAATATCCCAAGTTAGAAGGGGCTCGTAAGAATCATTGAGTCCATCTCCTGCCTCCACACAGGATAACCCAAAAATCAGACCATATGACTGAGAGCAGTGTCCAGACACTTCATGAATTCCAGCAAGCGCCATGCCCACCACCTGCCCTTCGCACAGGTCTGTATCAAGCATCTCTAGCACTTTTTACCTACAGCCGGAAGCAATTTTCTCTCCTCTCACTTTCAGACCAAAACTAAAGCAATTTCCTTAGGAAAAAGGCAGCAGACATTCAGGCTGTTGATCACACATCTCCAGCAGCTGACACTTAGTATGCAAAGTAATTCTCACAGTAACTACTCATGAGAAACTACTTCCTGGCACAAAGCTCCTTAGCAGAAGATTAGCACCATGCTGACCTGGTGCTAAATGGAAGTGCTCGCTAATAAAGTTAAATAAAGTAACTGCATCTCTCAGGCACAGCAGCAAGAAGTTATGTATAAAATAATGGCCTACAGAAATTACATCCTTGTGAGAAAGACCGAATTTAAATATGTCTGTAAAAATTGCCTTTTTAAAGCCAATTTGAATTAAATTAAGAAACAGAGGAGCAGGAAAAAGGAGGAAAACATATCACATCTAGGTGCCCTGTAGTTTAATCCTCTTAATAGTTTTAGAAGACTTGTTACCACTTCGACAGTACTTAAAATTTGACAGTAAAAACAGTAACAACAAAAGCAGTCAGCATCAGTCTCACTAACTCTTTGATTTAGTACTTTTAAAACAGGCTATTTTTGACAAGATCTCACTGGAAAATGAAAAACAATTGAAAATAGATAGATAAATAAAAGTCTTGTTCATCTGCTCTGTTTGTTTAGACTGTCAAGATGTAGAAGCTTATTTTTAAACTTCTCCAAAAGGTTGCTTGTATAATGTACTAAATATCACGGCGGTTTTCTGATTTAAATAGTTTACCATATAGAGCAGGAGACAAGAACACCTGAGATTTATAATTAAAGAAAACCAAACATCTATTTTGTTGTAATTATTCATAGCAACTGATGAACGATATGTTGGGAATATGTACAGGTGTGTTAGAGATAATTTCTCCATAACATGACCCTTAGATGAGTCTGTATAAATGAAGGATGAACCGGCTGTGTATTGCTATGTAGGTGTACGATCCCCTGTCAGAGTGCCTTCCTTTGTTCCTTAGTTGGGTTCCATGTGGGAGTCTGGGTTTCATATTGGTTTATTGGATAACAGAGGAGTCAGCAAGCTCACTCCTTCTTGCACTTACAAGTTTTCAGGATCATTTATTGTTCATCTATAGGAATCCCAATCCTCTTCTGAGTCCATAAGGGAAGGGAAATTCTACAGAGCTGAGAAGTGAGGTGAAGCTGTGGTGGAGGGTTGCAGGAATCTCTAATTGGCTCTTTTGCATGTATCATGTTGCTGCTGGGTTCTTTGGATCAAATCTAAGGTAATTTATGGCTCTGTTTGCATATGCACATGGATTTTAGATTGTCCATGCAGCCTAAAATGTGAACTAAGTGTTCTTTTCTTGTAAAACAGTAAGAATTCAAATAAATTTTGCATAGCTTCATCTTTGCCCTTTTTTTTACAAGCAACAAGAAATTGGAAGTTATATTTTATATTTGGCAAACTGTTTTTGGCCACCCTCAATAGTTCTGATGTACGCATAGTAAAATATCTCAAATCGTGGTTACTATATCCAACTCTACTGTTATGTGATGTTTTGCTTGCTTACAACTATCAAACTTAAGAGTTGAACTTAAGATTCCAAAAATGTCTGGGCCTTCATAGAAGAATATAAATTTACAGACTGAATAATGTTTGAAGCTCAAGGTAACTAAATATAAAACTGCCAGAGAAGACCATTACATATTCACCTGTTTGAAAAGAAATGTTTCTGCTTAGAGAAACACTTCTCCTTAGATGAATTGAGTGCTGTTCTTTCTTACATACAAAGATAAATAAATCACAAGCTAAACAGTTTCTTTCTCCTCTTGAGATTTTGTAGGAATTAAGGAAATTAAGAAAGAAGGTCTGCATTTATTCTGGCAATGGTAACCAAAGCAGTTGGCATTTAGTTCTGTGGGAAGCTGGTGCATACACCAAAGGACAGCTTGTGCATAAGGAACTATGTAACCCCCAATGCACTGTGAGTAATACATCTGAATTGTGAACTCTGTTATGCATATTTGTAGAGCTGAGTAATAAGGCAATACTAAGCAGTCCCTTGAAAACTGTGTGCACTCAATCTAAAGGGTTTTGTCTGGAAGGAATTATACTTTTGACTTCAGGTTCTCCATGAGACAGAACAGGTAGCTGGCTACTTGTTTGTCAGACTGGTCCAGAAGTAATATGCACTGTTGATTTGCAGCAGAGTTCATTTATGGGGACTCAGGTTTCTAGTAGAAGTGTTCTTCCAGCAACTGTAGTGTCAGGCCTGTAGCTCCTATTCTATTTCATTTTAAGGATGTTGGCATCACCATCATAAATCTTTTCTCTCTCCAGAGCACAGATGGCTAGTTATATTTGTTCAGATACTTATGACAAAGAAGGAGCTTGATAATTTTTGCTCTTGAAAATAAAAGATATTAAACCACTTTGGTCGGCTTAATTACTAGTGGTTTTATTTTCCGTAACTATAATAACATGGAAAATAGTGTTAGTATTTATCCTAAAATGGATTTAATGTTAATAATAGGCCTCACTGTTGTAGATTGATTCCACCAAGGAAGGCATTCCAAAGGCCAAACCTTAAATGTTTCCCTGTCATTTTGTTTGAGACAATCAAGAAAGTGTGTCTCTCAAATATTCCCCCTCAACATAATTCCTAATAAAATCTATTTTTGATTTCAGATACCACAGAGTGACTTGCATTTAAACAGTGCTTTTCACTGAAGTCTTAAAAGCCTGTTTATAGATAGAGTGAGGTCATGACTTTCATTATACTCCTATGTGGTTAGAAAATATTACTTGTTCTTTTCTATAGATGGGGAAAGTTGGCAAAGGTCAGAAAAATGGTAAAGAGCTGAGATGGTCCCTGCTTAGTCATCTGGCTGTCTAACAGAATGTGTAGTCCAGAATTAAGTATGAAGAATTCCCACAAATCAGAATTAGATGTTTTAGATTCTTTAAAACATTAGAACGGTGGTTATTTATTAAAAGAAACTATGTAGGGTTGGTTTTAGTATGTGCCTGTGTGTGTTATATGTTTTCTTACTAGATTTTTGGGAAAGTTAGAGTTGTTTTTTTTCTCATTCCTTTTCTTTTCCCTTCCCTTTCCTGTGATCTCTTGGATTTGGATAGCTTTCCTTGAAAAAAATGAAGAAAAATTAGTTCTACAGGAGGGCTAGAGAAATGATTTCTCTTTTGTATGCTTGGTAGTAAACACGAGAAAAATAATTGAATTTCTGTTTTGCTTGAGTGATTCTCTCAGAGTTCTGGTGCTGCTATTTTGTATTAATTATTCAGGGAAACAAGAATCTACAACACAACCCTCCTGTGTACCAAGCAAGCACAGGATAAAAGTCATGTTTGTTCTCTCCTTTAGGTCAACATATACTGACAAAAAACAAATGCTGAGGTGAAAAGCCTTAATGGAAGGTATTGAATTTTCCTTCTCTTTTTGGGGTGAGACGAAGAATATTAACTTTTCACTGGTCCCAAATCTAGTTGGAGCACAGCTCACTCTTTTTGTGTGCTCTGCAAAGACCAGAGGGTACCAGGCATATGGGTGGAAGAAAACCTGTTCTACAGATGCCAATGTGGCTTTGACATGTGTGGATACAAACTATGCAGCCAAAACCCTTTTGGGAGGGCACAGAGGTCTCAGATTAGAGAACTGAATTTCCACAGCATTAGGCAACAGCTGAGGAAATGGTCTGTGTAAAATAATAGTAATTAATAGCAACATCAGAAAGAGGAGCCGAGAGAACAGTAGCACCTTTTAAAGACTGTGCTACACTGAAAAATGAAGTCTTTCTTTGGAGTACTTAAATACATTTATAGTCAAAACACGCAAATAAGTGTTTGGTTTGAGGTTTTCACAGTGGCTATCCATCTTTCCCTCTTCTCTCTGCTGCTGTGATGGATTTGCTCACAAGGCTGTGTCACAAGGTGGCAGTGCACAGCAGCTTTGCGTGGGGCGATTGCAAATCCAACCCCCAGTCACCCCGTAGTGTGTGACTTCGGAGTGCCCTTTCAGGTGTTAGGTTTCCTTCAGAATTAGTCTGAATTGAAGGGCTTTAGAAATTGTTGCAGTTACAGCCTGAAGTTGTGTTTTCTTGAAAGGATTTTTATGCAAGACTAATTAAAAAAAAAAAAAAAGAAGTGCAATAGGCAATATTTTACAGATATATTGAAGGTTGAAAAACAAACCCCAAAATTCAGCAGTAATGGTAGCAGAAAATAGGGTCCAGAATATGCAAATAAGTCCCTAGATCAATTTACTCCATCAGATTTAGCAACTGAACTTCATTTCTCTGGAGCTGCATCGTGGACTGGCATTAAAATGAGGAGATTTAATGTCAGTGGATTCAGGCAGCAGAAGACTAAGAGGTACAAGTTTAAGGAAGAGGTAAGTTTAAGGAAGTCTTGTATCTGAATTGCCCCAAAGGGATGGAGGTCTCTAGATGATGAAGCAGAAGAATTTCTGGAGCAAAGAATGAAACAGAAATAGCAGTTGTTACTTGGATTTCTGCGTGGAAGGTAACAGAATTCTGGTTGGAAAATCCCTGCCCTTGCTGAGAGGCAGGAGTTACAGGAGGAGCTTTGCTCTTTGCTGCAGACCTTGCTCTGTCGTAAGTATTCAGAACAGCAAAATGAAAAAAATAATTCAATCTCACTAAAATTAAGATTGATGGATTTGGTTAGGGACTATTATGTGAACCCCTCATTGATAGGCAATCTCACCAACTGATTTCCCTGAGCTCAAAGGTGACATTCTCTACCAGCATGTTTGCATTCAAACTTCTGGCTCCTTTCTCTGCTTGCCACAGCCAGCAACACAAACAAAAGGGAATAGCAGAGGAGGAAAGAGCATATGCAGCATACTGCAGGAGCAGGCTCCCAAAACTGCTTCCTCTGCATTGAAATCAATGCCAACAGATTCCACCAGTTACCCAAGCTTCCTGCTCTGTTTCCGCTCTGCCTTAGCTGTGTCACAGGAGATGCATGGCAGAGTTTGATTGTGGTCTGGGCCAGTATTGTTGTAAATGGTACTGTCAATTTGCTAATTTGTGACATTTATGATGCTGAAGAGCTACACTCTTGGGCACATACTGACATTTAATTAGCAAAAATAATGTGTTGGCAAGATCTAAATGTATCAATTTATTAGGGTAGTATATGGATAATTTGTCACATAATGTATGTTCCACATTAGATTAAATATGCTTCAAAAATGGGGGAGCTGCCATATGGCCAGCAACTGTAGCATAACCGAATAACAACCGAATAACAACATAGTTAATGTTTTCAGGCAAGAATGTGTTAGAGTGCCCTTAAATGGATAACACTCAGATCACTGCTATCTTTGTATGGATTTCCCTTCACACATTCTTCTACTTAATGTTATTTTGGACATTAGATCCAAAGTCCAAAGGCTTTAGAATGGCTCAGCTCTGCTAAAATAAACCTATTTAGGAGTGTTACATAAAGCTTGGCAAATCACTGTATCTATTTGCTATACACCCAGTTGAGCTCATCAGTTCAACATGTGTCCAAGCTCTTTTCACTAAATAAGGGCAAAATTCTCCACTCTGTTCAGCACTGTGTTTAGTGCATGTCCTGACATCAGTGGAAGCCCTCTGTATGTTGCAGCCATAGACTGTGCAACTGATATTTCTCTGACTGAACTAGAGACTTTTTCAGTGGGAAAGATGTGTCATCTATTAGAAACAGCACAGATGTTGGATTGTGTTGCACAATGTAGCCAGGCAATAAGGTACTTAAGCTGGCATTCGTAGAAGGGACGGGAAAGCAAAAAGCTGTAGCAAAGCAAAAGCAGGATGGTTTAGGCTAAATGCCTGCTGAACAGCCTTCTTGTGGTTCTGGTGGTCTATGTAAGCAAAGAAAACTGGCTTGAGTGCTACTCTCTAGGGGTCAGATCATTTAGAAAATGTGATGTTGGTGAGAGGTGAGGGCTTCAGTGTGTTGAGCTCTAGTACCACATAAAATTGAGCTGACAATAACAGATTTTAAGTAGCTACAGAATCTACTAATCTCTACCAAAAACCCTATCCCGTGGATGCTTAAACTAGTGTTGTAGAGCAAAAAAAAAAAATAATTTCTTTTGTGTAAGCACCCAGGGGTCTTCTTGCTTGTCTAAACCATAGCTGAATATGCAGAACTGGTTTGGAAATCTGCAGAGGACATACTTTTCAATATATTTTAGATATTTCCCTTTTCTAGCCAGGTTGGAAAGGCAAGAACATCCTACCCTTATTCCTGGTCCACAGCCAAGAAATAAAAGATGCATGTGAAAATGGCAGGTATGCATAGAGTTAAGGAAAGGGATGAGAAAAACAACTGATCAATTGTGAATTTATCTTCTTAGGTTCACCTATTCCTAAGACCTTGCTTAAATCTTAAAGTTTATAATCTTTTTGGTAGCAGATGGCTTCTTCTTCTAGTTGCAATGTCAGCTGCACCAGTAAACATAACACAGAATACAAATAAACACTAGAGCTTAGGACAGTCTGTGGATATTACTACTAACTGGATGGAATCTTGCCAATACAAAATTATTGACATATTTCATAGAGGACATCCAGTCTACAAAGAGATCTGTAACCAACAAGATGATATATATGCAGAGAGTTAATCTTTTGTCTATATGTTATCTAAAGCTACCTGGGGAACTTCTGGTGAAAGAGGGTTTAGAGATTTTCTGTTTGGGCGCACAACTAATCTTCTGTGTGAGAACTGAGCAAACAAGCTCAACTTAATTTAAATTGGCAGCCTGAATTGCTAAAATATGCATAGCCATTGAAGGACATTGTATCTAATTGCATCTGAGCAACTAATGCCAAGAACGGTAATAACATTTCCCTTTTTTGATTCCAGTTTCCAAAGCTTAGCTGCTGTCCACTTAATTTCCCTATCTGTCTGGTTATTCTGTTTGGGAAAGGCTTTCCCCAAAAGAAAGGGAAGATCTCTTGACTTTCTCAAAGCAACTGAATGAACGATATCTTCATTCTCCTCCTTAAGATTGCAGTGTGATCATCTGTGGTTTCATCAGGCACAACATGCACCATCAACTTTGCACATAAAAGGCATTCTTCTACTCCTTCAGTCTTTAGTAAACTTTGTTTGATTTGAGAAATCTGTTTAACAGGCAATAGCTGGCATAGAAAATAGGGAAGAACAGCAAGAAGAGTATTTCCTTTATAAATGTTTGTAAAGTAAATCCGTTCTCCTGACAGCATACAAAGCTTATTTTTTCCCCAGAATCAGAAATCCAACTGAAAAAAGAGTTGTTTGTGTTTGTCAGCCAAATGATTCTGTTGGATCCAAAGGTGTTAAAAAGAGTAACATTTCCACTCCTAACCTTCCCCCATGCCTCATTTAATCAGCAACTCTGTTTGAAGAAGGAAATATACCCAGTGGTTCAAATTTTAGTAATAAATTTTCTCTTGCAGGTTGTCATCGTAAGATTTAGCAAAACCAAAATCAGATGCAAGATACTGAAAGCATACTGCTATATGCTTTTGCTTTGGGCAAGAAATGTTTTATAATACACTTAGCAAAACAAAATAAATGGCTGGCTATGTCTTTATGCTGTTATAAATTTCATAATCTGAAGCCACTGTAGGCATGCAAAGGATTTGTAAGGAGAGTCTTTTGCAACCGAAATCACAGAGTTTATCTGGGATATTAGTTTAAAGTCAAATGACATTGATTAGTAACTGCAGCATCTGGAGTAAATTGGAATGGGAGCAAGAAAGTTTGCTTGCTATTCTCTCAGCATTGCAGGTGCAGGGATGCATTTTTCAGTCCTGTCAAGAAACAAGTTCCTTAATAAAGTCAGGGAGCTGGTTGTCAAGATTCTTTGGGCCAGAAAGCTGAATTTAATTGATTTCTACCCAAACAGACTCTGGTTATTTAAATAAAAAAATCAACTGAACTACACCAAATTTTCCTTTGCTATGTGAAGCTTGGCTTGCTACAGCACGTTACAATGTGTGGTTCTTCCTCCTAACTTTCTTATCTTTCTTCTGGATGGAAGAGAATGTTTGTTTTGCATGCATTAAGGCTCCAAATTCTATTTTAATCCCTCAGTAGCACAACTGTCATACAAACAATGCTGTATATTCTACGTAATGGTAGTCAGAGTGACTCCCAGGTGCCCCCTTCCAAAGTTTTTCACACTGTATTTGCACCTACTCCCAAAATTCCTTGCTATGTCACGCTTGTCAGAAAACATAAGGAGTGCAGTTACTAACAGTAAAAGTTAATATTAATTATTGTAAATTAGAGCTGAATCTGGAATGTGCCTGGTTTCTGTCAGTTTTCCTGAGCTACAGAGCATCCTGCAAAAGCTCCTCCTGCCTTCCAAAATCTGGTTATTCACGAAGAACCAAATACCAAGAGCCATGTCCAGTGTTGGAGTTAAACCTGAGAGCAGTCCTGGACTGCCTCAGATCCTCTCAAAGAAGGGAAGGTGCAGGTACAACTTGCAAACCAATCTGCAGGCTCTATGTAGCATACAAGGCTGTTAGTGTTGCATACTACATCGAGCTTAATGCAATAGTAAGAATAACATTTGTGGGTCTTGAGTTGTGCGCCAAGAGCTCTGCTTCCCAGAAATGCTATGCAATCTCTGCAGGGACGACACAAATCAGATTACTTCACTGGCATGGATTGGCATACCCACAGCATATACTGTTGCTGGATTTCTTACTGTAGAAGAAAGTTACTCCCGGATATTTGTGGTCTTTGGAAGGGGAAAAGGGGAATTAGATATTACATGTTGTTTTGTATTGTTTTTCTTTTAAGGCCAAAATTGGCCATTATAATAATTAAATCAGATCTTCTGCATAGCTCAAGCCAAAGAATCCAGCCACTAATCACGGCATCAAACTCAGCTTCTGGTTGAGTTATGTTATAGAAAGGCATCCAGAAAGAATGGTATGTTTTTTGGGAACGGCATATTGGAATCTTTTTTGGAATCTGGAGTTGGGAGGACAGCATTTATTAGGGAGGAACAGATTAAAGGAGTAGTTTAAACTACTTCAAAAAAATAAATAAACAATCCAAACTTTGAAATATAATTAGATGTATATAGTCAAGTGACTGTTTTAGAGATGAGCTGAGTGCTGGATTTATAAATTGAACAAGATTTATGAGAGATGTGGATCTAGGAAGACTTGTGTTAAAGAAGTGGAGGGGATGTGTGCTTAAGTGATTCTCTGAAGGAGCACGTGCTACTTGCCATGGCAGGAACAGCAATAGTGCTGCTATTCTATCTAGTTTTTTATCTATCCATCTAATACTATTTACACATAAAAATTTCTATTAATACATTTACTTTCACAGCTAGGTAACTCCTATCTGCTCTGCTCTCTCCCAGAAATGACTAAATACCAAAACATTTTGGAGGCAAGAAGAAATGAAGGCATATGTATTTGCATGCAAGTGCTCTTGCACTCTCTCTCTCACACACAGTTATAAACAGTGGCTACTGAAGTAACAAATGCTGAAGACTTGGTAGGATGAGCTCCACCTATGCAGTGATTGGTGAAGTATGTGACCACCAGAAACTAGGGTAAAACTCAGGATATTGTATTCATTTCAATTTAGAAAAGGAGTACAATTTTCTAGCTAGACTTTGAACTCCAGTAAGTGATGTATTCCCACCTTTCATTCGAGAACCAAAAATATTAAATTATTCTAGGATAAAAATGAGTAAAAATTAAATTCTGATGTCTTGACTCGTACTGCTGTAGCTTTAAGAAAAAACACTATAATAATTCAAGAGGACAAAATATGAGAAAGCACTTAGTGTTCAGTATGTTACAGATAGCAGTCTCAGAAGCATCTATTTTCACCTTTGGAAAAAGACCAGGGCCTTCCTGTCTCCTCAAATATTGAAAAAAATCAGATGAGAGAGACAACAGAGAGTATTACTGCCATATTTTGGGCAAATAAGTGTATTTGTTGATCTCCTGTGTAGAAATTCTTCAAGGAAAAAGCTAACAGGAGCTATTTTCTGTATGTTTATAGGAAATACATCCCTTTCTTGTTTAATGGACTTAGGTCTGATTGTAGTTAAGCATCCTTGCATTTCTAAGAGTGTTTTAATTTGTGATGACCTCCAGGGAGCTTCACCTAGCAGGAACACAGTATTTATGTCACAGTATTTATGTCAGCTGTAACATGCATTTTTATAGGGGTTCCTTTCTCTGCAAAGTCGGTGACATTTCTTCCCTGGTCTGTGTATGAAGAATGAGTGAACACTAATGTTGGTAGCTGCTTAGTTAAAGAAATCACTGCTGATCACAGTGGTAAAGATCTGCAGCTGGTAAGAATACCATTCTCATCCTAGCTGTGCAAATCTAACAGCTCTGAAGTGACTGCTTTGCAGAAGTCCATCCTTCCTTCCTTCCTTGTGCTCTCTGAAAGAGAATATGAGTGAGTGCATGAACCATAAAATGAAATTATTCACAGAGTTACTACTATGTCATGCTTTGGTTTTTGGAAAGGAAAAAAATAGGAAGAACTTTACTTTTTTTATTGTTGTTTGTTTTATTACATTGCTTTGGTTTTAACTCTCCAACTAGAGGTTTTAAGATATTTTTAAGAAATGATTTACATATGATTTCATAACTTTTAACTCCTAGTGTGAGAGATTCCTATTTCATTGGAATGACTGCACAGCTGCACTCACCTTCCCTGCTATGGCATAGAGATTAATTTTTTAGTGGCAATTCAGCTTGTCACTTGAAGGCATTCTACAAAATCGGTTATTCTGCTAATACGCTCAGCACACATGATGTAAATACCCTGGACAGTTGAATACATTGATTCATCATTCCACTCTGCAGCACTTATTGTGTCCTGGAAATTGTCGGTAGTATAACTTGGTCTGTATTGAAAGAAAATCAAACTGAATTTATTTATATGATTTCTGGTACAAGAATAGGCAGTGAAATATGGGCAAGCAACCTATTTGAAATTCAACAAGGGCAGCTGTGGACAAGATAACCATGAGTCAGCAGTCTGCTTTTATGGCCAAGAAGGCCAGTGATATCCTAAGGTGCATTAAAAAGAGCCTGGCAAGCAGGCTGAAGGAGGTGATCTTCTTCACAAAATAGTGGAGTTCGCTATTCTTGTGAAATCAGGAGGTGGGTCAGCAAAGCTGCTACCAGAGGGCTACTTCCAGAGAGTGGACTTTGAACTGTTCAGACATTGGTAAGGAGGATCTCTTGAAAGTCAGTCCTGAAAGGTAAAGGGGTCCAGGAAGGCTAAACACTTGTCAAGAAGGAAGTCTTATATCTTGGCCCAGAAAGTGGTAATGAATGGAGTTAAATCCACCAGGTGACCGAATGGTGTTCCCCAAGAGTCAGTATTGGTGGTTGACCCTGTTTAATATCATTGATGATGTGGACAAAGGGATTGAGCATACCCTCTGTAAGTTTGCAGATAACTCCTAGCTGGAGTGAAGTGTTGATCTGCATGAGGTTAGGAAGGACCTTCAGGGGGATCTGGACAGATTGTATTGCTGGGCTGAGGCCAATGGGATGAAGTTCAACAAGACCAAGTGCCAAGTCCTATACTTTGGCCACAACAACCCCGGGCAACCCTACAGGCTTGGGACAGATTGGCTGAAAGACTATGGAAGACTACTGGGGCTGTTGGTCCACACTTGGCTCAACATGAGCCAGCAGTGTGCCCAAGTAGCCAAAAAAGAACACTGACATCCTGGCTTGTTTAAGAAATAATGCAGCCAGTAGGAATCTAGCAGGGAAGCAATCATGCTCTGAACCAGTGAGGCTTCACCTCAAGTACTGTGTTCGGTTTTAGGCATCTCACTATAGGAAAGATATTGAGGCCCTGGAGCATGTCCAGAGAAGGGCAATGAAACTGGTGAGGGATCTGGAGCACAAGTCTTATGGAGAGTGGCTGAAGGAACTGATATTGTTCAGTTTGGAGAAGAGGAGCTCAGAGAAGATCTTATTGCCCTCTAAAACTGCCTGAAAGGTTGTGGTGGGGGTAAGCCTATTCTCCCATGTAACTGGCGCTAGGATGAGAGGGAATGGCCTCAAACTGCACCAGAGGAGGTTCAGTTTGGTAAAATTTATTCTCTGAAAGAGTGTTCAGGTGTTAGAATGGGCTGCCCAGGTAGGTGGTTGAGTCTCCATCCCTGAAGGTGTTCAAGAAACGTTTTGATGTGGTACTGAGGGATGTGGTTTGGTGGGGGAGTATTGGTGGTAGGTGAACAATTGAACTAGATGGTCTTGGGGGTCTTTTCCAACCTTGACAATTCTGTGATTCTTTTCAGCACTGATGAATTTTCACCTGAACTGCTGGGTCCAGTGAAGGGTTATCCAGAACAAGAGAAACATGGAGCTCCTGAAGTGAGTCCAAGTGAAGGACTGCAAAAATGATTAAGCAATTGGAGCATCTTTTATATGAGGAGAGGAAGAAGGGAGCTGGGCATGTTCATATCGGAAAAGACTCAAGGGGGATCTGGGATCTAATCAATGTGTTCAAGTATCTGAAGTGAGAGGGTTAAAAAGATAGGGTCAGACTCTTCTCAGCAGTGTCCAGCAATAGGACAAGAGGCAGCAGGCACAAACTGCAACACAGAAAGTTCATTCTGAATGTGAAGAGATTTATTTTTTTTTTTTTTTAAACTTTGAGAGTGACTGAGCTCTGGGGCATGTTCCCTAAGATGTGGAGTCTCCATCCCTGGAGGTCTTCAAAAGCAATCTAGACACAGTCCTGGATAACGTGTTCTATGGGACCTGCTTGAGCAGGGAGCTAGGACTAGATCTTCAGAGGTCCCTTCCAACCTCAATGATTGTGTGATATGATTATGTACGCACTGTAAAACAATGGGTGTATACAGGATTATTGTCCTGGCCCTGCCAGTACTCCTTGGTTACTCACTCTCTTTATGGCCCTGTTTTGGACTGTCCCACTTAGCTCTGTTGCAGATAACTATGGTATAGTGGATTCACCCTACTCAGAGTGAGTGAAAGTAAGAAAGTGTTTATTTGTCTTCCCTCAGTCCATGGCCAAGTATCAAGTTGGAGGTAAATTCCCTGCTGATTGCTGCAGCTTCTCTAAGGAAACTAGTGCACAAAGCAACAGTGATACAATAGCTTTAAAAAAAAACAAAAATAGTAGTTCTCTCTCCATAAGAAGAAAAAAATAAAAATATGTATAAAAATGCTGGCTTATGGCATCTCCTATAAAAGTAAGAATTATTTGGTCTTGTGGCATATATATAAAAAATGTGTATTGGACTATTGAGAAATTCAACTGACCCAACTACTTTTTCCCTTTTTTGATTGAGGGTTTAAGTAACAGGTTTTGACAACAAAATTCAGTTTATAAGTCAATGGTTCTGTATAATAGTATTAAATTTAAAATCTAATCCTACATTTCAGTTTATTTCCTTGTTCTAAAATAGCTTTTCAGTGAAGGAAACTATAGTTAATCTGTAAAACTTTATGAGGTTAGTATACTGCTTGTAATCCTAAAGTCATGTTAATTTATACTTTTTCTATATTCAAGTGCTGTTTTCTTTAAAAGGACCTACATACAAGTAAGTACCTGGCAGTCACAAAGGACTTAGAAATGGGTTTCTTATTGATTTGATCCTCAGCAAGAAGAACCCTTTCTTATTTCTCAACTTCGCTGCTGTCACCATGTGAACAATTTATGAAAAATGTGTACTTAACTTCTAAGCTTCATTAGAAGTGCAAGCAATGGGATATGTTTATATTTTTTGGCATAAGTATTTTTGTCAAGTTGAAAAGCAAGCTTAGGTAGGAATAGTTGCTAGCTAAATTGTGGCTGATTAGCCTCAGGTGCTAGCAAAAATGTGGGTTGTGAGTTATGTCTGGGGCCAATATAGAGTACATGAACATTGTGCTTGGAGACTGAGGCACTGAGATTGGGATAGTAATCAGGATCCAGCAAACAAGATCTCACTGATTAATGCAATCTCTCATGGAGTGATGAATTTTGGAATCTCAGTCTGTGGGCTATGGGGGCTATCTATAGTTCTTCGTATTTGTGGACTGGATTTGGGTATGCCCTGCTTTAGTAATCTCTATGTGTACATACAGGCAGCCTGGCTTGCTTGTTCATTCAAATCAGTAAACTGAGGTAAAAGCTCTACAATCTTTCTCCCTGAAGGGTTTATATGGAAGGTTTGCTTGTTGTAAGTGTGCTGGTTTGGAACATTGGAGAGCAAAAAGCAGTTTATGAATACCATGCAAATGATGTCATGCAATAGTGACTAGTTACCTGATGATTCACTGCAAATGGGTTGGTAGTTCTAGAGTTTGTCTATTTTCTCTTCCAGCTGAGCCGAGAAAAGGTTTATTGTAGGAGTCTGAGAATTGCTCACAGCTAAGTAGTTTTTGGATCATGTCTGCTTTTCCAAGAATGTGGTATAGTGCTGGAGGAGGAAACCAGGCATTTCACCTCCCAAGAGCTGTTCAGATTTCTGTTACTGCCTCCTTGTATTTGTGGCCCGTTCATTCAACATGTCATTTTCCCACATGATAACAGACAAATTGATCATTACTGGCTACAGATTCGTTGGGGAAAGTGAGGGAAAGGAAAGGTGGGTAATTTTCCTGTTTACTCTTCCTTTGCCATATTGATAACAAAGTATACAGGTGGAACTAAAGATCTCCTTTTTCCTGCTTCTCACATCAGAGAAGATGAGGTTATGCATAGGCTTTTGCAGTATCTCTCCAGTGGTTAAGTCCCCATGTCCTTACACCTCTCTAGTCCTACGCTTTCCTGGTTACCTTCAGTACCGGGGATGGAGCAGTGATCCCATCACAGTGTTAGTTTCCTGCCCTCCCTTTTCTCCCTGTTCACATTCATTACTTTGGTTGGTGGCATGTGTCTTGACTGGCTGACATTGGGGAAAAAACTCTGGGCAGCTTTTCCAAACCATTAGACCAAACCACTGGTCTAGTGGTTAGTTATCCTACACATAACAGAGGAGCTGAAACTAAATGATCATTTTCAACCCAGGCTATTCTATGGTTCTATGATTCTGTGATTCCTCGTGGATGGCAGAGGAGGATGAGGGGAGAAAAATGTCACTAAGCTCTTTCTAGCACTGCAGATACTGATGACATTACCTCTGGCAGCTGTGTGGTACAGCCTGTGTATTCAGTATGAGCTGTTGTGATGGATGATTCCCTTCACTATTCCTGTGAGCACTTAACGTTAGTGACACAAGTGAGACCATGTTAGCAACATCCTTAGTGGAGCGGGATATAAGGGCTTTAAGAAAAACTGTGATCCGGTCTTTTACTCTTCTTGCTTTTCCCTCTCATGCTACCCTTCAGTGTTATGTTCACAAGGCCGTAAGTTTCCCTCCCTGCAGGGAGATCTGGGAAGGTTGGGCAGAAAGTCATATTGCTTCATGTGTTGCTGTTGCTTGCAGGTACCAGTCTTAGCTGCAACTTGTTAGCAACAGGGCCTTCACGTTCTTCTTTCCAGGGCCTTTTCTTCTTTCCGACACCACTGTTCTTTGTGGGAATTCTTGTCAGACTTCTTTCTGAAACCATAAATCCCCGATTTTGCCAATCTAAAAAGTGTGTGTGGAGAATCATAACCTCTGATCAATCTTCCAATTGGTAGTTCTGTCTCATGTCTCTTCCTTAATTGATGGATTTTGGACATGCCACTTTCGTTTAGTACAGGTGTTTTCAAAACGTACAACCAGTCTGCATCCTTAGCAAGTAGCAGGCTTCTGCTGGAGAATTCAAAAGTTCACTGTTGGATGTTCACCCATCTACCCATCCATCTACCCATCCACACAAACCCAACTGTCTACTGCCTCTTAGCATTCACAATTTAAGCTTTTTTTAATATATAAATACTATTAATTTAGTCTTGTATCCAATGTTATCTCCTCATGAATGTATTAAGAGTGTGTGAAAAGTTAGTGAAGATGGGCAGGGAAAAGGATGGAGAGATTCTTCATTAATGTTACCTGATTTGGTATATGAGTACTGTGTTAAGTTGTTCAAGAACGACAGAGAGATATCTTTGCTCCATATCATGGCTGTTAAGTCCTACCTAACACCAGCATATTTTAGAGAGATGCTAGTACATGTAAAGAATTCAAATAGTCAACAATTTTCATTTAGAATCTGCTGTCTGGAGTTGGTTTTCTCCTGTCAGCTTTCTGCCCTTTGGATTTCTTCCATTGCCTCTGTGCTGATTGAACATACTAATATTAAAACCAATTTCCTCTGTCAGTTGGATTTGTTGACTGCAACCTGTTATAGTAACACGTATGGCCAGACTGCTTAGGTGTTTTATTTCTGCCGTGGTGGCACGAGTGAAAGTCTGAATCAAAAAATTAATTTAGTTTTTCTTTACTCTTAGTGGGTTGGTGGTTGGTTGTACTGCTTGCAGGAAAAGAACATGTTCCTGAAGTGATATTTATGTTTGCATGGTTTAAGTTGGGTTCTGGCAGCAACTGCTGTTGAAGTAGTAATGCTTCTGAAGGAAGAGGAGAAACCCACAGATTGAACCATATATAGAACCTTAGCAATTGCTGTTGCAAGTCACTGACGTATTTAGTCCCTGAATCTGAAATTATGTAAGTGGCATATTACACGAAGAACAAAGTACACTACAATCTGTCAACTATAATAGTAATTTACAGACAAACTATAGACTTTCACGTGGCAATGTGGTGAAACACAACTTCATTTTTGGCTTTGCCTGGGGACTTAAAAGACTGACTTGAGAGACTTAAGAGTCACCAAGGTGGCTCAGCAATGCTCTCTCTATCTTAATACCAATTAAATTCTTTACACCAGAATTTGTTTGCACAGAGAGGTATTTTATAATTTTTCCATCTCTGATTGTTTAAGTTGTTAGTCTTTGTAAGACTGGCAGTAATCTTTCCATCTCATTTCAAAGTTTTTTTTCCCCTCAGCAAGGGCTTCATCCAAATTATTGCTTTCGATGCTCATTCTGGCCTTTGTATTACTGCAGTTAGGCAAGTGATGAAAATGTATGCCTTATTTCTAGCAATTCTGTATGAAATGCATTAAAATTCCTTTTCGTGACTTTGGTATCAATGCAGTAGTGGAGATTCCATGGGGAAATTTATGGAAATGTTCCACTGCACTCTGTGCAGATGGGATGGATGTATGTATGAGAAAAAATTCCTGTCCCTGTTCAGCACCTGCTGTACCCAGAGGATAAAGGTTTCTCTGCTAGTAATTGGAAGGAATGACTTTATCAGCTTTTTAAATTGCATTTTTCTCTTCGTAAACTCCCTTTAGAGAGCATGCAGAGTAAATAATTAGAACTGCTTCTTCACAGCAGGTTCCTTGGAGATCCTCTTGTAATTAAGATGACACATGGTGAGTTGTGGCATTTAGTGTATAAAGGAGGCCATTGATTTTCAACTGAACTGATCCAAACGCAGTTCTGGCATGAGCAGAAAACGAAGTTTGAAATTATCTCAGATCAGGCAGAGTTGGGACCAACCATGAGAACTGCAGGAAGCACTATCTTTACCGCCGAGTGGCAGCAGTGGTCTGGTCTTTAATGACAATGAGCGCCCTTGAGATTTTGTGTTTCTAACCCATGATAAATATCAGGAATTCAGAACATAAGATCCCTCAGCCTTGAGGAGCAGACTGTGATTCCCACGTTTCTTAAACCGTCTGCATCAATTTCAGTGAACTTTGGATCAATCTTTTCAAGGCCATTTTGACTCCACTGTTATTCAGTCAGGTAGCATTACACAGCCTGATCTACCTAGATGTGGCTCCTCCTGTGACAAACAGTATGTATATGTGACTTAGAAAATAATCAGATTTCCCTGATGCTAGCTCACTATCTGATGCTCCAGAGATGGTCAAACTGCAAAATTATTGAACAATTTTGGACTGGAAGCTTTATTCCAGAAGCGCAATTATTTTCAGATATTTTAATCCTTATTCCTTTCCTACCTGGAGGAGCTGAGGAAAAGGAGGTGCACCAAAAGATGTTGTGACAATACAGTGGATGCGATCCCGAATTTCTAACTGTGCAACATGCTTGGGATAGACTGAAACAATAGTCTTACCTATACTATACATTTAATCAGAGAGCATACACCAAACATTTGGTTTGAAATTCCAAGGAAGAATGGTAGATCTTAGCCTTGTTTTAAACAAAGTAGAAATATTTTCTATCCAAAGAAGAATTTGGCAATTTTTCTGGTAGTTATGCTGATAGTGTTGGAAACTGTGACAAGTCTCAGAATAAAATCAGGAAGCCCCTAGCCACCAGCAGATCTGTTATTCTGCACAAATCAAGATCCAGTGTTTTAGCCCTTCCAGCCTGATGTCACTATTAGCAATCATTGAGTGTGAGAAGGCTTGCATTATATATTATGCAGAAAATGCTGCTGAAAGTAAAATGGTGTGGCAGGTTTGACTGTGGTGCGAATCCGAATTAAATGCTAATAAATAGTATAGCACAAGATTTTCATTTTAGTATGTTCTTCATTTATTGCATAGTTTGGGTAAGTGATCTGTCTAAACCCCTCAGTGAAGTCTGAAGATTTCATCACAACAGCAGCTGTTACATTTGAACACATTCCCAGCATACAGCAGGCAGCTTATTTCTGTCCAGGTTATAGGGGATATCTCCCGGTAGCAGCAATTTTTATGGGGTTCACACTGCACTTCCAAGCCCATTTTAGGTTAGATCGCTGCTTATGTAGAGCAATTAGTGCTTCATCAAGGACTGTTCTAGACATTTTTTACTGTCAATTCAGTATTCCTGCTGCTGACTGCCAACAGGCAGTGTTTTAATTTCTTAAGTGCTTTATTTATTCTTCAGGGACAGAAGTCTCCAACCAACAAGCTCTATTGTGGCTCCTTACAGTTCATCCTTAGTTCTAGCACAAGTGTTCAGATTAGAGAAGACGTTCCTTTATCTCCATTCTTCACATCAACAAGAAGCTGTTAATATAGCAGTTTCGGATACTTGGGCCTAGAGCTGTAGTTTGCACTTGGTGTGAAGCAAATTCTAAACCGCTCACACAGTCCCTTTTTAATGTTTTTTTTTTCTGAAAGTGGTGTTGCTCTGAGTCAGAATTAGTGGCAGGTTGTTACTTAGGATGCTTTCAGGGCTGTCAGTTTATAGGCTTAGCAGCTACTTTGCTCTAATATTTACTTCTGTTGAATATATGACTAAATGCTACTGTAGATATATATATGTATACTAAGTATACTCAAATGGCTCCTGTTTAATTTTGCTTGGGTTGTTTCCACTTGGCTGTATCACAGAGCTGCTTCAGTCAAGGAGAGTTATCAAGGATTTGCTTCAAATGCTTCGAAGAAATTACTCTTGGGAAGCGTTTCCCCTGGTGAGATAAACATACCAGCTACACTGCTTTTTCAAGAGCAACCCCTGGTCTAACAGACCTCTTTCTGTCTGATGAATGAGAACAGTCTTGGAGCTGCAGGTCAAGAGGAAGTGATAAACTGAGGTGGTCAGAAAAAATGGAGGTAGTCTTGAATGGTGCTTTGATACATGGGAGGGATGTCAGGGTGTGGGAAGACAGGAGGCAGGGAGAAGGTAGTATGGAAAAGAGATGCAGCGGAAGAAGGTTGTAAAGGGGAAGACAATAGCTTATGGAAGTATAGACTGAGGCATGATCTGGCTGAAACTGGTAGTTCAGTGTGCAGGAAGCCTGTATACAAGTGGATTCCCTTCTGAGTCAAGAAGCCAATCTTCACCTGAGCAGTTTCAGAGCAGTGAAAGCCTGGTATCTGCAGTCAGCTATGAAGCACTGGTTTCACTTTCTTACATCCAGGTTAGCATATGTTCATGTCATTGTGAAACTGCTGCTTGGTCAGACAGCAATGGATTATGACCAATAATATATATTTATTTATCTTATCCTCTTTGCCAGGATTATTTGTCCCTGCTGCCAGTTCTACAGACATCTTCCCAAAAGCTGAGTGTCCCCCGCAACTTTGTTCAGATTCCCAGCCATTTGGTAGAAGAAATATGGTTTTACTCTAACTTCACAGTTCTTTCATTTCAAATGAGAATGTAAAAACACAACCACTGGTTTTCCAGTCATAACATCTGTAAACACCAGAGTGGTAATGGGTTGATCTAATGTTCCTGGTACCAGTGCCCAACTCAAGTTCTTAAAATCAAGGGTTATATTAAGAAATAAAAAGTTATTTTAGAATATCTGTGAAGATGTAACATTTTGGGACTGATTAAATGGAAAATACATGGCAAAAGTGGACAGGGTTGGAGATGGGAAAGCTTCTGAACATCTGAGAATACAGGAAACACAGAGGTTCTCATACTTTGGGCAATCCGTGTGTACCTACTTAACAATTTGCTTTTAACAGTTGCTTGACACAGGCTTAGCCTTTATATTAAAATTTCATTTTGAGACCCTGTTCACAGACTGAACTGTTTCAAATCTCTGCTCAGAGAACAATACAATATACACTCTTCCTTGTACACGTGCGTTCTTCTGTTTCATTAATCATTTCATGGTGAGGGGAGAGGGAAGTAGTTAGTTTGTTTTGTGCTTTCATAGGCACTGCATTTAGATTTTAGCTATGCTTGCTTCATTAAGGGTAAAGTAACATTTGCTTTCATTGAGAGATCTCATTCTGTCTGTGTCATGGCTGCTCATTTTTAAACAGTTCCAATCTCACTGGGAAGCACCAAGTAGTGTACAATTGTTTAGGGCACTCAGATGGCTCAAGCCAAAAGTACAACAAAAGTGTCATTAAACACCTTGAGAGCAGGCCTGTGGAGAAGGACGTGGTGGTCCTGGTAGACAAGAGGCTGAACATGAGTCAGCAGTGTACGCTTGCAGCTCAGAAGGCCGTGTTCTGGGCTGCATTAAAAGAGGGGTGGCCAGCAGGGAGAGGGGAGTGATCATCCCCCTCTACTCGGCTCTTGTGAGGCCCCATCTGGAGTACTGCATCCAGGCCTGGGGCCTCCAGCACAAGAAAGACTCAGAGCTCTTGGAATGGGTGCAGAGAAGGACAGCCCCGATCCAAGGTAACTCCTTCTGTTTCCCAGACAAAATGTGTGAAGTACTGGAACAGGTTGTCCAAGGAGGCTGTGAATGCTCCATCCCTGGAGGCATTCAAGGCCAGGCAGGATGTGGCTCTGGGCAGCCTGGTCTGGTGGTTGGCGACCCTGCACATTGCAGGGGGGTTGAAGCTCAGTGATCTTTGTGGTCCTTTTCAACACAGGCCATTCTATGATTCTATGACCCTAGGCAAGGGTTAATGCTGAGAGCAGACATTGTTTTCTTTTTCTTTTGGCTCTGACCCCATTCATATTTGTTGGAGTGTGTTGTATGATGCTGCATCCAACCTAACCCTTTTCTGGGACAAAAATAACTTTGAAGATGCTGCAGAACATGTCTGGACTGTATGTAATTACAGGCTGTCTTGGACAGAAAATGTTGGATTACACCTTAAAGGGAGTTCTCAGTTGTAGTAGCAAAGAAATAAATCTGCTCATGTTCAGGCTGAAATTATAGATGATGTGTGTTAGAAAGGAAATATAACTTTTCCATTTTGTCTGGGAAACAGAAGGAGTTCCCTTGGATCGGGGCTGTTCTTCTCAAATACACGGCAGAGGTGGTGATAAAGACAAAATCTGAGAGCAACTGAAGAGAGGACTGAGGTGATCTTGAAGGGTGGGCCTTCACATAGTGGTGTGAAGCATAGGAAAAGGAGATTGGAGAATGATGTCAAGAAAGAGATTCCAAACAGAAATGGTGGAACTGCTTCTTGCTTGAGTGATTTAATGACAGAGCTTGCTGCTGCCTGCTTTGTGGAGGCAGAAATTTGGTGTCTGTCTATGGAGGTGCGTCAGGCAGGGATGGTTGATTTGCTCAATATTTCATTAGAATTTGTCCAAAACAAAATAGTTGTAGGTATCATATAGCTTCTACCTCTTCTTATTAAAGATGTTATTTCAGAAATGCACGATGCTTGTGGAATAAAGATGACTGTCTATTTTATACTAATATTTGCAAGAGATGTTATGAAGGTCATGGAAACTATATGTTGTGTGAGGCAGGAGTGTAACTGGACGCTTGCCCAATCCTCCACCCCCATATCCCTTAAATTGTTTTACATGCAAAATGCAGCAGACAAGAGGGGAGGAGTGGAGGATGCTGCTGCTTTTTCTGGCCTGAGGTAACTTCTTCCTCTGTAGTGAGTTGTTCTCCTTCCGCACAGATGGCTCCTGGTTCTCTCATCCCTCTTTAGCTCTTGAGCTCTTGAGGCATGAGAAAACTGCTGGAGAACATTTGGCTCTGTGTTTCCCTCGTAGTATTTCTTTAACAGCTTGAGAATGACCCAGTGTTAAGACACACAGGGGCAGAAATTATTCTATATCCTTTGTACTGCACAGTTAGGGTTGAACTAACAAAGTTTGGCTTTGTGCATAACTACGTACAGCAATCAGGTGCTTCTAGCTCTGTGTGATTCCTCCATCTGTTCTAACATCCACAGGTTACAAACAAACAAACAAACAAACAAATAAATAAATGGCTTTCGTTGCTTTGCAACTTTTCTTTAATACAGTTGGAGACACAGAACAGGAAATCTTGTGTAAAAAGCTACTGATTTCAGCCATAGTTAAGATGACTCCCAAGTGATTCCTTTTCTCAAAATGAATCAAGCATATTGCTGTTATAATGGCACTTTAAACTTCATGAATGTTATATATATGAAAATTTTTCTGTAATTGGACTTGCCTGTCTTTTGTTTAGAAGGAGCAGGTTTTTTTCCTGATATTCCCTGTGTGTGTGTTTTTGTGTATAAACTCATATTTGTATGCATGTATGTGTCTGTAAATAGAAATGTAAAAAATTACATGTATATTAAAGCACTACGTAAAGTGGTTGCATGTCAGATTTACTTAGCAATGTTCCCTTATTCTTCTATCTTTCAGTAGTTTAGTTCTAAAACATTTTCTCCCTGCAGTCTGCCTTCTGAGTTCATTGAGATCTACTTTGCTGACTTTTCCATAATCCCCATACATTGAAGAGCACTGTTAAATTGCAGAACTGCTGAGCATTACTGGCCAGAGGTCAGACTGTACTTCAGGAGAATTCATCATGCCTTATAAGGTAGCAGAGGGCTGGTTCAATCCAGAGCTGGATGGTAAAACCCCCGACGTGCTGGAGAAAGTGGATTTGATCATTTAACACGTCTTTCTAAGGTCAGAGCTGAGTCTGCTCGCTGTGCTGGAGATGCTGTTTCTTAGTAAAAACTACACTGAGTTTCTTCTAACATCAGTATCTGACTGTGTGCTCCCAGCTGAAACAGATTCAGTTCACTGAAGTCAATCCACAGCCAAAGCCTCAGAAACAAAACAAGCAGATTATGCTTTTTGTAAGAGGCTGTGCTACACAGCCTCTTAAGTGGTAAGGCATTCAGTTTCTTCCTTAGTATTAAGGGCACAGAATGAGGATGAGCTGCATCCACAATATCAGTCTCTCAGGGTATTTTTCTGCAGATTGTACTGCAGCCAGATTCTGATCAGATAGTTCCACTGGATCACTCTGCTTTATGTATGTGCTTTGCACCATATGAATTCACTCATTCTCTTCTGCTATCCTCATTTACTTTCTAGCATTTATTGTGCTTCACTGAAACAGCTTCACAAAAGCAAGCAGAGAGATTTGTATGTCTGAGAGTGTTTTGATAGCAAAAGATTGATGAGCCTGACTTCTTATTTTGTAGATGTGTGGCAACCTTTCATTTAGCCAGTTTTGTCACTGTTCCTCATCTCTCCAGAGAACTCTGAGTGTTTCATTAGACTGTCTTCTCAGCAAAACTACTTTCTGAGCCCTTCATACAGGAGGAACTGTGGAGTAAAATGTGTCTGTTGAGACACAGACTGCAGATGTGCAGTATAAACTGTGGATGTGAAAGGAAAAAGCCTGGCAAAGCAACTGCCCTTCTTGAGGCTGCCAGAAGAAAAAGGCAGACTGCTGTTTGACCCCTCATCTCAGTCACTAGCTCTCTTGAGATCTGCTAGAAAACAGCCTCTTCTGTAATTTCCCATCATAAGGTAAGCTACAGAAGCTTCATCCCTTTTCTTCACTAGCTTATTTTATTCACATAGTAACTAGACATGACCTCAATTACCATTTGGAAACTGGTGAGATCATAGAATCACCAAGGCTGGAAAAGTCCTCCAAGGTCCTCTAGTCCAAATATCCACCTATCACCAATATTTCCCCACTAAACCATGTCTCTCAGTACCATATCTAAATATTTATTGAACACCTCTGGGGATGGTGACTACCTGGGCAGCCCATTCCAGCACCCAACCACTCCTCTGGAGAAGAAATTTTTCCTGATACCCAACTTGAACCTCCCCCGGTATAACTTGCAATCATTCCCTTTTGTCTTATCATGGGAGAAGATGCTGATCTCCACTTCGCCACAACCTCATTTCAGGGAGCTGTAGAGAGCAATGAAGTCTCACCTGAGTTCCTCTTCTCCAGACTAAACAAATCTCAGTTACCTCAGCCTTCATAAGTCTTGTGTCCCAGGCCCTTCACAGCTTTGTTGTCCTTCTCTAGACTCATTCCAGGGCCTCAATATCTTTCTTCTAGTGAAGGTCCCAAAACTGAACTCAGTACTCAAGGTGTGGCCCCACCAGAGCCAGGTATAGAGCCAGGTATCACTTCCCTGCTCCTGCTGACTGCACTGTTTCAAGCCAGGATGCCATTGGCCTTCTTGGCCACCTGGGCACTCTGTTGGCTCATGTTCAGCTGAGCTTCAACTAACAGCCCCAGGCCCATTTCTTCTTCGTAGTCTTCCAGCCACTCTGCCCCAAGCCCGTAGCATTGTGTGGTTTTCTTGTGACCAAAATGCAGGATGCAGCATTTGATCTTGTTGAACTTCATCCCACTGGCCTCAGCCCAGTGATCCAGTCTGTCCAGATCCTTCTGAAAGTTCTTCCTAACCCAGGGCAAATTGACATTTCATCCCAGCTTGGTATCATCTGCAAACTTACTGAGGGTACTCTCAGTGCCCTCATTCACATCATCAATAAAGATACTGAAGAGGACAGGCCCCAATACCAACTGCTGGGGAACAGCAGTTGTGACTAGTTGCCAGCTGGATTTAACTCCATTCATCACCACTTTCTGTGCAAGGCTATCCAACCAGTTCTTTACCCAGTAAAGAGTGTACCTTTCTAAGCCATGGGCTGGCAGCTTCTCCAGGAGAATACTGTGGGAGCATTGAAGGCTTTGCTGAAATCTAGATAGACTGTGTCAAAAGCCTTTCCGTCATCCATCAGGTAAATCACTTGATCATAGAAAAAGTAGGACCAGCCTTTTGTGAACCCATACTGGCTGAGCCTGATATCCCAGTTGTCCCACACATACTGTGTGGTCTCCTCAAGATATTCAGCTCCATGACCTTTCCTGGCACTGAGGTAAGCTGACAGGCTGGTAGTTCCCCAGATCCTCATGATCTTTGTTGTAAATAGTAGTCACACGAACAAACTTTCAGTCCTCTGGGACCTCTCCAGTTAATTATCACTAAAGGGTAGTAGTCAATCAGTTGGACCACACCAGAAATGTTTTTTGCAATGCCTCTGATACGAGCTCCAGGGAGACAGCATGCTTTCATATGGGTAGGGTCTGACTGACACATGGGGCCCTCTGTTCCTCTCAGAAAGAAGTTGCCTGCAACAATTACCCTTCTTTCCTTCTTGGCGGAGGCAGTCTTAAGGCCAAGTCTTGCCCTAGACAAGCTCTTGGGTGGACCTTTCACTTCGTCGTCACTTACCTCTCCTTCAAGTTCTAGAGATGACAACTCACAGTGCCTCTTATTGTCACTAAAACCTTCCTATTCTCTCACATAGTCTGTTGTGGACTCTCTTCTCATTTTTCCCTTTATGTTTCTGTGGCCAGAGTGAATGTTTCTCCTTCCGGTGCTCTGGTAAGTACAGTAGAGCACAATTTTCCGTAAAGTTGTGTGGAGACGTATTTTGTACCTTAATTTGGTTTGCCTATTTCTTCTGTTTGCATATTCTCATTTTAAGTAGCAAGAGGCCATGACAAGCTCAGTTTATTTCAACTACCTCGGTTTATTTTTTCTATTGCCCTTACTTCCTGTTGGTTGCAAGTTGACATAACTGCCCCTTGTTCCCAGCAGTGGAACAAATTCTCTCTTGATTGTTCTCTAAAATGCACATAGGACTATTTTTCTTGTCTGTTTTATCCTATAGTGACCAGTTCTACAATATTTCACATATTCTTGGCAAAATATGAGTCAGTTTTATTATTTGTGTGTTATAATGCAGACTATCAATCTTCTGAATTGATTAAATCCAACCCAAAAAATGTGTATAATGGTCTATGATACCCTTGACAAGAAAACAACTGATGTGGCATGCCACTGTGCTCTGAAACTAACTCAGTCTGATGACCCGTAATCTCATAGACAGCCTCCATCTTGTAGAACTTCTCCACTGCCAGGTATGTGGGAAGCTGTGCTACAAGGAGAAAACTTGTCTCAGGAAAAAGAAATACAGTCATAAGGTTGGATCTTAGGAATGATAGTAGGAATGGCAACAGAAGATAAATGGAATTTAATTGTCTGCACTGCTGTTCCATATGTAATGTTTCCAGTAATAGACTATCCAACTTCTTTCCCCTTCTTTGGTGTGGATGTCTCGCTGGTAACAGTCCCTTGCAGTGTGTCACCTCACTCATGGGTCTAGCCTTTTTTGGGATATGGATCAGCAGTATGCCGTTGATCTCCGATTTGTTTGCGCTTTGGGCTCCATTCCCTTTGTATAGCTTGGGCTGTAAATTCCACCATCTGTCTTTACTGCTGAAGTTGTATACCTATTTAGAAAGGTGAGCAAGTTTTGTGGAGAGTTACAGAGAACTCTGTAATTGCATTTCCTTTGGTAGTGTGGTAAGGGAATTGAAATTCTCATTTAAGAGTTAAAAAAGAAAAAGGATATGTGTTGCTAACATCAAATAAAGGTACTTGCTTCTTCTTACTTTGTGAAGAGGTCATGGATCTCAGATATGTACCTGTGTTCAGCATTTCTTCTGGACTGCTACATGTGTACATCCTCACTAGGCTAACAGTATTTTTGGATTGCAAAGTAAGCCTTCATTTTGGCTTGGATTTTGTGCAAGTCCTCAGCTTCCATCCCCCACTTTTAACACAGTAATGTTTCAGTGCTTGAGACACCCTTGCAGGAACTTATCTGGGGCTCCATCTATGGTTTATTTATTTATTTATTTATTTATTTATTTATTTATTTTAAGTGTGCAATTCCCTAATCCCATTTTTTTACTTGTTTAACTTTCACATATTCTATGCTCTTTGGACTCCTCCCTATATAAGATGCTGGAAAGTTTTCTAGCCTGTTACAGGACCAACTGCTGTATAGATGCTTGTATGATGGTGACATGGTTAGTGGGCATGGTGAGAGTGGATTGGGGTTGGACTTGGGGATCTTGGAGGTCTTCTCAAACCTTAATAACTGAGTGGGCATGGTGTGATGGTTTGATGGTTTGACTAATTGATCTCAGAGATCTTTTCTAACCTTAATGATTGATTCTATGACTATGAATCTGTAGCCACCTTATTCCTATCAAGACGTGTGAAACTGCTGTAATGTTCCACCCTTTGGGTTTTGTGTCAGACTGGCAAATTAATGCCACTGGGTTTTGGACCACTTTGTAAGAGATCAGTGTCTTCTGGGTACCATCAGCAAGAGGAGCATTTGGTCTGTAAGATTTTCGTGGCTGGTCACCTCTAGGGAAGGCTGTACCACTAGGTGGTAGTGCTGCTCAGCCCTGCTGGCCGGTGCTGACAGCCATTGGCAAGGGGTTGGCAAAGAGGCAATTTGACATTCATAAGCATTTTGCAGCCAGAAACTGATCTGAAAAAGTCAAGTAATGTAATCCTGTCTTCTTGTTCCATCAACTGTAGAAATGAGTCTATGGAAAACCCACTCAAATGTATGCTTGGTGAACTTTATGTCACATTTGTACATTCGTATTTTACGCCTTTTTTGAACAAAATATACTCTCTTTAATACAGCACAAATGTGCTTTGCCTGAGAAGATGTGGATATGTTTTATGGTTTTACATTCTGGAAACCCAATGAAATTTTGCAGTGATATTTTGAACCTTCAAAATGTCTATCTAGTGAAATGTAAGTGAATATATATGCTTTCTCAGATACCATAACATTAGAAACCAATGATACAAAACATTATTGTGTCCCCCAATTTTATTTTATGGCTTGTACTAAGTTATTTATATGTTCAGGAGCTACACTGGCAAGAATTCAAATATTTGCTGAGGGTATCTACATCTAAGCTGAAGGGTGATCTTTCCTCTCTTTCCATTTTCTCTAATAAAAACTGTTTCACATATTTCAGATTACATAGAATGGAAAATTTTTCTTCTTTTGGGTTGTTTTATTGACTTCTTTGGGTGCATACCAGAGAAAGATTGTTCCAATCGATTCTTTGCTGAGAACCAGCTCTAAAGGGAGTCAGCTACAGGATATGTGCACGGGTTTTCTACATATTTTCTAAAATTAATCTTTCAAAATACAGAAAAGAAAAGAAAAGAAAAGAAAAGAAAAGAAAAGAAAAGAAGAGAAGAGAAGAGAAGAGAAGAGAAGAGAAGAGAAGAGAAGAG
>NW_024885344.1:12726019-12730871 GCF_019232065.1 Centrocercus urophasianus
AAGAGAAGAGAAGAGAAGAGAAGAGAAGAGAAGAGAAGAGAAGAGAAAAAGAAAAAGAAAATCTTAAGGCTTGTGTTCATACTCAAACATCACTTTTCCATTTCATTTCTACATACTGTCAAGAAGGCCTGACTGTTTCCTTCTCCATTCTCTCTGCATTCAGTGCAGACGTTCATTATCTCTTATTGCTGATCTTCATCTACTGTGATATCTTATTTCCAGAAAGTAGCAGAATTTAATTAATATGGTCTGCTGACCTCTATTGTGATTTCCTACATAAGATGACCTCTTCCACTGCAAGCAGGCTGTTAAGACATCTTCCTCCTCCCTGTAGTTCATTTTCCCCTAGTTCTGGTAGTTTTCTCCCCAGAAAGCAGCTGTGGAGCTTCATGATCCAAAGACAGTAAGAGTCTCTGGGACAGCCTGCAAAGCCTCTGCAACTGAGGTCCCAAAGGGAAAATCATTTCAGGTTGTTCCCACAATCCAGTATAAATGTTTTTGCTTGACTAATTATTTTCTTTAGGGCTTGCCTTCTCTGCACTCCTTTTAAAGCCTTTCTCTTAAAATCAGGAATAGGCCTGTTGACCCTAACCATGGTTCTTTTATCTCTCTGTACTTCAGCAGTATGTAATACCCTTCAGAGTTTCTCAAAGTGAAGGGAGTTGCTTATGTTGGGACTGTGGAAATTTTCTGACCTGGACTTCGAACTCAGCTTAGTTTACATGTTTACTGTCATATGAATCTAGACATCAGTATACCTCAGTCTGGGTCTTGCTACAGAATTTAAGTCTGAATAATATCCAAATTAGAGGGATATTCAGACCTAATGTTTCAGATCACCTCATGGGAGATATATGTTCCAGCTGTGAAGTTTGGAACTTGTATTCCGTCTTCTTTCCACAGTTTGGAACCCTTTTCTAAAAGTAATAAAAGCAAAGGGGTTTTGGAACAGAAACATCATCATCTCTAGATTCCTTTATTTCTTTCGGCACCTTGCTACCTGATAGACACTGGTACTCTGAACTCTGTAGATAGTCCTTGCACTGATAGAAAACTGAAACTTTCACTAAGTCACTAACCCATGCATTGTTCAGTAACATGTTACTGGCCAAATTTTGAATTTTTAGCACACTGGACCTCAGTGCATTTACAACACAGAAAATGCTGCCCCCAAAGATTCTGTTCATTGTTATTTTGATATTGAAGGTCTACAACTCATTATGTCAGTGTCTTCTTCAAGCCATAGTTCTTTCTATTGCTTTCTTTAGAAAATATTCAACATAGAAATTCTTGTAAATTCTGTTTCATCATATATCAAAGCATTGGCCATGTTACTCTGTTATCTTAAAAATGCAGTAATAGTAAAACTAGCTATGAGAAATGTTCTGCACCAAGAAGTGCCAAAGTCATAGGGATTCTTTTGGGTGAGTATCTTAAATTCAGATTATTCAATTTATAATGATGTCATAAAATGAAAATTTTCTGGAAAAATATCTGGTAAACAAGATCTTGTGTGGTTAAGCACATTTTTGAAGTTATCACTCTTCTAGTTATAATCTGCCATTTCTGTTTGGCCTAGTTCTTGTCTATCTTTGCTGAGTTGCTCTGATCAGTGCTTCTAAACTGTCATTAAATGCGTTTCACATTTGAATCTCAAAAAAGTAAATATTTCATTTCTCCCATTTACAAAGAAGAAGCAGGCTCAGGGAAAACTGAAGTGACTTTACTGAAGTCAAATAGTAGGAAAAATACTCCAGAACCAGTAGAGTGTCCAGAATTTATGCACAGCAATGTATTGGGCTTCATCTTTTCCTTCCCTCTTATTAGCTAGTTATCGCCTATTAGTGATACAAAAATGTCACTGTATTTTCACACTTGTAATAGAAGGGCTACACAGGGAGGAAAAGTGAGAGTGGAGGCAAGTTCATTGTAAAGTTTTCTGTGGGATTTAATGAGTTAACAAAGCCCAACTTTGAAGAGTAAGAGGAAGGAACTATGTTTATCTTTCTTTCATTGTCTAGTAAAATTTTCAAGGCCTTGTGTACTGCAAAGAGCTGCCAGAGTAACTACAGCACAGACACATTTACCTTCACCTCTGGTGACCTAGCTCTGTGGTTGAGAAGCACAGCAGCAAACCATACCGTCTCCAATTATGGTTTCTTCATCCTAACAGTCTGGATCTGCTTGAGTAGTCTCTTTTCAGTGTGTAATAACTATGTAGTCTCAGCCGTCTAGGGTAAAATCCCCTGGATGGAAAGAGTTCATTTCCAATGAATAGCAGAAGATGTCAGAGGATGTGATTGAGGTGTACATGAAACAAGCGAGTCAGCTCCATTAATAAATTAACGCTCAGGAATCCTGATGGGTCAATAAGTGTTGCAGTCTTTTCTCTTCAAATGAGCGATCAGAGCCTGATGCCAGGAGTTTTCTAGCAGAGCCCAAAGCAGACTTTAAATTCTTAGATTCAGCTCTTAAGGTTTCTGTGTGTGTTCAGATGAACTTGAATAGAGGTCCATTCCCTTCTGCTGAGATATTGTCCCTGTAAACCGTCACTGGAGTAGTTCCTGTACTAGATCATACTATATCTGTAAATTAAAAAAAAGAAATATCAGTCATTGTGTAGGAAAAAAAAAGCCACCACTGTACTCACTCTTATGATTTCATAAACTGATGAATTTGTGGACCCAATTCAAGATGGCTTTCAGCATTGCCAACTAGTACAAAGAAATGACAGCAGCTCTTGGGTGTATTTTCTTTTCTTTATGTGCAGCATCATGTCTGGGAGAAGATTTCTAGGGTAAACATCCAGGGCAGGAAAAAAAAACACAACATTGGAACAACTGTGAACTGAGTGAGAAAGCTACAAAGCTTACATTCAGTATACTGCAGTACATTCAGTATACAGTCATGCCCTCGTCCCATCACCAGTTAATTAGTTTTTTTTTCCCAAAAGTTTGAAATAAGTTTGTATGAGTATGAAATCATATTAAGTGTAAAAGAAAGTGATCCATTAAGGATGGGTAACTGACTTCCTATTGACAAGAAACAATTGCAGGAGAAGAAGAAGCAAAGTTAATGACTGCATACAGTAAGGTTTGCATGCTTTTACCTTTCCCATTTACCAGAAACAGCTGACATTATAAGTGAAAATATAATTTTTTTTTTCTATCTACTCAAATCTTTTCCTTTCAACTTACATTGCTAATAAGATGCTCATTATTGCACTATCCTTTTCTGCAGTCCTTTCTACGACAAAATCTCCTTGTTGTGAGTGAGAATAAGGAAAGTCCTAATGTAGTAATGCAAATTCATGCATGCTATCATCATAGGAAAATTTTCTAGATGAAAAGCAAAGTAACATGTAACGGAGATTTTATTTTGGAATTTTCTCTGCATAAAAGCCAAAATAAGAAGTGTGCCAAGTATCACTACTCTAATCCTATATGGTGTGAACAAATTGCTTGGCACTGGGCAGAATTTATGGAAGAGAAAGTAAATCTCTCATCTCCAAAGATTAAGTAACACACTTTGAACTCTTCTGGTAAGTACCTTGGAAATCAGTGTTGTTGACTTGACAATGAAGGTGTTTTTTTACTGAATTGGAAAGGAGAAGTTACCTACAGAGATGGGTAGAGGAAGAAAGTAAACAGGCCTTAAATGCTGTCATTAGTTGAGTTACAAGAGTGCAAGATGGGTTGATGGACCCAAGATGGAGGCAGACTTTGTGGAAAAGTAGCTCCACATGAGCTATCAAAGCCTTTGAAATCAGTGCTGGTAACTTTTGTTGTTACACTTAATTGAAAGGTTATACATGAGTTTTAAAAAACAATATGATTGGTCTGAATGAATGGCTGAACATGTCATTTTTAGTTTGTATTCTGCTGTGTCTGAAAGCTGGAAATGTCTGCAGTGTGGATCTATCTTTGGGGTATTCGAACAAGAAGGAACAAGGTAAAGAGCTGACTGGAGGGCCAGGCCCAAGGAGTGGCGATGAATGGAGTTAAATCCAGATGGTTGGACACAACAACCCCACATAACATTACAGGCTTGGGGCAGAGGGCTGGAAGTCTATGTAGAAGAAATGGACCTGGGTATGTTGGGCAACACTTGACTAAACATGAGCCAGCAGTGTGTCCAGGTGGCCAAGAAGGCCAATGGCATCCCTGGCTTGTGTCAGAAACAGTGCAGCCAGCAGGGGCAGGGAAGTGATCATCCCTCTGTACTCAGCATTGACGAGGCCATACCTTGAGTACTGTGTTCAGTTTTGGGCTTCTCACTGCAGGAAAGACACTGAGACCCTGGTGTGTATTCAGAGAAGGGCAGTGAAAGTGGTGAGCACAGGCCTTATAGGGAGTCACTAAAGGAACTGGGATTGCTGTCTGGTGCAGAGGATGCTCAGGGAAGACCTTATCACCCTCTACAACTACTTGAGTGAAGATTGTGGTGAGGTGGTGATCAGTCTCTTCTCCCATGTAACTAGTGACAGAACCAGAGGGGAGATTCAGATTGGATATCAGGAAAAATTTCTTCTACAAAAGTGTGGTTGGCTGCTGGAATGGGCTGCCCAGGGAGGTGGTAGAGTCACTGTCCCTGGAGATGTTCAAGAAGGTTTAGATGTTGTACTGAGGGACATGGTTTAGTGGGAAATATTGGTAATAGATGAATAGTTGAACTGGATGGTTATAGAGGTCTTTTCCAACCTTGGTGATTGTATGAATCACACTGACAGTTTTATTGTGTGCTTTCATGCATACGTATATTATATTTTTCTCCCTCTCTCTGTTAAATCCTGTGATAATGAAAGATTTATCTTTAAGTATTTCTTTTTTTTTTTTTTTTTTTTTTTTTTTTT